>NW_019524844.1:3688-77220 GCF_002814215.2 Seriola lalandi dorsalis | reverse complement strand
TGTAAGCTGTAATGATGCTGACATATGTATGAACACACAGGGGTCCCATCTGATAGGTGAAACCAATTATCTCTGCCTGCATTGTGAATGGAAAGTCGCAGTGCCTAGCAGGACAGGAGAGAGGCTATTAAAATTCTCCTCACATCCTCCATGCAGGACCTCTACTCTCTCCATTAGATAGGTGTACAGCCTTGGTGTGTGTGTGTGTGTGTGTGTGTGTGTGTGGCAATAAGTGAGAGAGAGAGGGAGAGAGAGAGATTGAGACTGTAAAGGTTGCAGGAGAGGGGTGTGACCATGTGGTGACATAGATAAATGGCATGATTGCATTATTGAAACAGAGAGGACAAGAATTTCCAAAGTCACAGACTGTGAAGTTTTTTTTGGCAGATTTTCACATCCTTCCCACAATTACAATTGTAAGATTCAGGTTTGAAATCAGAGAAAGGCACCATACTGTCAGTACCACACTGGCTTATGTGAATTATATTTGCATTTTTATCTGCAGTGTTTCACACCGTGGGATTTTGTGTAGATTCTGGTCTGTCGCTGTCAGTGTATATCAGATGGTAACTAAGAGGCAAAGCAGGACACAACAGCATCCAGCAAATCAGGCTAACAACAACAAACAGAAAACATACTGTAAAACCAAGTGGAGACATAAATTCTTCATTGGAGCTGGATCATTGTGAACTACAGTGACTCCTCCCACAGTAGCCTGTTTAAAGTTTTGTAGTTCCACTACTCGTACTGTCATGGCCCTTTTAGTTTGCCCCATTTGTTCCAGACAGAGGGCCTGTATGGAGAGGCTTTATATCCCCATAGTTGCAGTCTTTCTGAGGTTGATCGTTACTAATAAAAGGTCTTTGCTAAACCACACGTAGTGCTCTGCAGACACCACTTTGTATCACTGAATTACTATAATACTACGATAGCTGCTTTAATAATAAAGCTCAGCACTGATTACAAATTCTAAATTCTAAATCGAGGTTGCACTGAATCCAGCAAATGGATGTCCATAGTGCTTCGAGAGATATTTTGGCATCCAAAGATGTGGGCTTTAATAAACCACATTAAATAGTTTCAGCTTACAAATTTGTTGTCGCTGACACTTATATTGCGTGTAGAATAAAGGTGGTGTTTCTGTCTCCCTTGTTAACTCACTATTTCTCTGTAAGGCGCTAGAACAATGCAACAGTGAAGTTGTGTGATATATGGTAGCCTAAATGTCAGGGCAGTTAAATCAGTCGACTACTTGCTGCCAGGTTGGCTTGGTGGAAAGATCCTGTTTTTCTCCTGCTCCCCGCTTGTGTCTTTGTTTTCCATGGCTAATTTCTTGGAGTCAACCAGTGGACAGGAACAAACCAAGACTGTTGTTGTGTTTCATTAGACTTGAGTCTTGAGCACAGTTGACATCTTTCCATGTTCTTTTGGTGTGTGAAAGAAAGTTAAATCATTGTGTGTTTGCCAGAGTAAGTAAAAATGATTAATGATTGTTTTAATTTATGATGTGATTGTATCTTGGAAAATTGCTAATACGGCAATGTCTTGGCTCATATTAAACATTTCTAAATAATGGCAAGGTGAATCTTATACAAATTCAAAGTGAACCTAAATTTGAGCTTCTCATGTGATTTTGACTATGAACATTTTTGACAGTAAATTGTAACATTTTGAAATTGATATAATGCTGTAATAATGATCACAGTATAAGGGTGTATATATTAGCCAGGTATAAATGTACATAGATAATTACGAAATACCAAAAATGTTGTTAAAACACAGCATCGATTCAACTGCTGTTAGACTAATTGATTGATCTTTGTTTAATTCTTGAAGCATTATTCTCTTGTGATGGAGTACTATCATTTTCTCACAGTGAGAGGGTTTATCTCTGGTGGTTTATTCGATTCATTGCACACGTAGATGATGCCAGGTTTCTACATTTGTCTCAAGCTTACCTGACTTTCTCACTCAAACTGTAAGAGTGGATACAAGGGTCAGGTTAATTTATTACTGCTTTGGTCTTAAAACAAGACTTAGTTTGGCAGATTAAAGGTCGAAAACAGCCAACTCTCCAGGAATATCTTAACAGCTTTGGTGCAAGATATGCTTTACTGTAGTTATTAATGTTAGCTGGCAAAGCTCAAACACAGAAGACAGTGAAGATGGCTCCAGCTGAATGGGATTATTCCGTAAAATGACATTAGAAAAATTGGTATGGGACAGGACAACTTGCACTGTGACCTTATTTCAGACCATTAAAATCATCACAAATGTTAGTTTTTAATTTACAACTGGCTACAACTCAGCATTTTAAAATTTCTTTTAATACCACAGGGACAACCAACATTAGTGCAGAGGGTGAGTTTATTTTCCTGCCCCAGGGTGCAAATCATAGTTCTTTTGTTTGATAAAAATTTGATCTCATACTCAAATGATTTTGATTTAAACAACAGACTTGAAATGGACAGTCATATTTTTAGCACAAAGCAGGTCAGTTCTTTGATATAAACCGAGCAATCAGTGCTCTTAGCTGTCCAGGAACCACATAGCAACAAACTCAAGCAGGATTGAAATCCACGCTGCTGTGACAACAGTCGGTAGATTTGGTTGTGTGTTGATGGTGGAATCTAGCCGAGTTGCAGTACAAAGAAGGGATTGTTCAGACACTGCTGGTGTGGCAAAACTCACATTTATTTACACCTCGTTCTGTAGGCCAGCCTGCAGCCTGCAGACCTGAACTATCTGATTAATGGTTGCTGATGTTATGTTCAGTGTACAGAAAATTCCAAGTGTAAGTTTCAGCTTTTTTCTGTCTCTCAGCTCATACCAAGAAGGATATATAAATGATAAAATATAGTTTGAATTGAGCAGTTTTTCCATGGAACATTTTAGTCTCTGTACTTTTGATTCACTCTCATCACATCATTAACAAATCAATAGACCAAACTGTGAAAATTGGAGGAGGTCAATTTTTAAAGCTAACGGGCAAGGTCTATTGTCATCTGTGGCAGCATATTGAAATGGGGTGTTACTGTCTGGCTGTCATACTTCTGGCAAATCTTCAAGGAAGTGACCCACTTTGAAAATCATCTTCCAAAATCATCCCATTTCAATCCCTGAAGATAATATGCTGCAGATGAAGCAGGTCTGTAGTTCAGGTCTGTGTGTTGAGGTTGACACATCTAATGGATGTACATCAATAAAAGCAACTAGAAAGCAAAACAAGGCTGAAAATCCATATGTGTAGCAATGATGTGCATAACATATTGTGTAATACAACTCAGCTAAGTTAAACTTAATCCTTTTCAAGTTATAGAAGTACAATTTCATCAACCTTAATGTATTCTCAATATAAGTAATATAAATAATATTAACAGCCTGTAAACTAAAGACTAAGAATATTAATATGATTACTATAATAATAATTGTAAATTATATGATTAATCAATCTCATAGATTTTCATAGGAAGTTGTGTTAAGTAATTCCCAGGTAAAAGCAGGAGAACAGAGTTCATAAAGGTTTACTCTGCCACATCACTGGCACTCACTGAACATAGGGAATGTGCAATTCTATAGCTCCCTGAGGGAAAAAATGACCCCACTGAGGTACAATGGTGTCCTGTTGAGGACACAGTCCACATTGTTGAATGGGTTTACAATGCTGTGGGACAGTCCAGGAAGAAGTGTTTGACATCCATACTAAAAACCCACGTAGGTTTCGCACAAAAATGGCATGCTGGGTTTCTGTCTCAACCTCATTTACTCATGACATATGATAAACCTCATCACTATTTTATTATTGTCTCAGATTTTTAGAAGTGTTTATCCTCCCATTCTCCTGCTGCTTGTTATGGTTCAGGTTGTGCTTGCATTTTTTTTTTTTTTTTTAACGCTAACTGTTTTTGATCAGGACAGTGTGAGTTAATTAGCCATGAGATGTTTTGGTAGTTTTGAAGCAGGGCATTTTAATAGATTAAAAAGAAGTTTAGTATCCCTACAGGCCCTTATCTTAAGGCTGACTTAATGAAGCTTTCTTTTTCTGCAGACACAGCAAATCCACACCTCATTGCACAGTTCAAAACATTATTGCCAATAAAGATAGGACAAAAACTTGCCCTAAAGTCCACAAATGACCTTTGCCCTCCCAGATTATAGATTCTTTTACATGAAATATATTAATGTGTATTTGTGGGGTTACCATTGAAAAATAATTGTATGTAACTTGAACTATTTGGGAATATTGTGCCCCTATTGTGTCACAGAAACTTTTAAAGTGAGGTACAACGTCTCTCTATGTGCAGGGCTACTCTGTGTGAGATAACTTGGTTAGATTAAGGATATAAGTTTGGTTTGACAGACAACACTTTTGAAGTGTTCCCAACTGGTCCTCCTTTGGACTCAGGCAGGAAGACGGCCCAGTTAGTTTTTATTTTTCAAAGAAGCGAAAAAGGAGTGGAAACTCACCACTTCAGAAATGGTCAATGTTCAGATTAAGACTGAGACGATGACCTCAAACTTCATCCTTAACAAAATTCACTGACATTACTCTAAAATTCCAGTGAGTGTTGCAGATGAGACTGACTACTGTTAGATTTACTTTGACATTGCTTGGTAATCTTTGTTGAGTGCCATGGGAAGTAATGAAGGAAGACTGAAAAACGTCAATTAAAACCAATGAGGTAGAACTTCTCTTCACTCCTCACTGATAGTCTATTTAAGTAGAGCAGTCCTCTGTGGATACCAACATAGAAATTGATATCTATAAATCTATTGTGCTTTCTGAGAGAGTAATTGTGTATATACCATGCTTGGATGGTACAGACAAGAAGGTATGGATGAAACGGGTATGTCATTAGGTCCATCCAGTTGGAACTTCCTGTCACAGATGTTTTACTTAATAGGATCCCAGAGCACTAACAGCTTTCCTCCTGTATGTGTGCTCCAGTGAGCAAATATTAATTACATATTTATATAGTGCAGGTGTGCAGGGCTGCCCTCATACTCAGTAATTTCACTCTTTCATACACTTTCAAAGTATATGTGTTGTTGCTGGTTATTGTGAGAAACTGCTTTGGCACACCTTGCAGGCTGTGTTGCATTTGCCCTTCAATTTTCTTGTTCACAAGGGCCAGCTGTGCTTGTCGAACCGCCCCTATAGGATCCCACAGAGTGCTGTAGGAACCATATTTCTTGACTCTAACAGCAACACTGTCAATTTAGTAGTTTATGTACCTTTGAATTGCGGAGTAACTTACACTTGTACTCTATAGCACCAAGTAAAGACATCGACACCAAGGCATCAATGGAACCACTGAATTTTCTGAAGTTTTGCTAGGATAAATTATTATTCTAAACATTCTTACTTACTTTGTATCAGGAAGTTGTTTTTACTGAATCTGGTCTTTGCTTGTAAAATTTGCATTATGCCTCTCTCGTTGATTCAGTTATTTATTTTTGTCTGACAGGTTTCCGTTTACCACAGAGACGCCTGCATGTTAACATTTAGATTAGCTACTAAGCTTCATTATGATTCCAATTTTTGTGCATTTTCTTATGTGAGAAGAAACAGAAAGTCAAAAGGGCTATCTATATTTAGCTGTCATTTACATGTGTAACATTTGCAGATGTTGCACCATAATGGGCCTATATTTTGAATTATGTTACATTCAGGACACTCATCATCATCATCAGATATATTTTCCTTGTTATGCCTCTGTGCTGGCGACAGCCTGTCCGTCTATACTTGGGTATGTCCCATTCTCATGCAGGCGATATTTCAGTAACGTTTTTTCTTGTGAAGGCAATATTTCAGTAACATTTTTTCAAATATCTGGCACAAATGTCCACTTGGTCTCAATGATTAACTGATTACATTTTGGTCAATGGTCAAAGGTCTGTCACTGTGACCTCACAAAATACAGTTTTGGCCTTCTGGATGCAGTATCTCGGGAACTCCTCAATTGAATCCCATCAAATTTAGCACAAATGTCTTTTTGGACTAAAGGATAAATTGATTGGATTTTTCTAGTCAAAGGTCAAGGATATTGTGACCTCACAAAACATGTTTTTGGCCTATTGAATGTGATATCTGAAGCACAAACATTTACCTGGACTCAAAGATGAACTGATAAGATTCTGGTGGGCAAAGGAACAAAGGTCAAGGTCACTGTGACCTCATATCTTGTGAATGTGATATATATTAGGAACACACAGAGGGAATTTCATTTCATGTAGCAGAAGTATTCACTTGGACTTGAGAATGAACAAGAATGAATCCTGCAACTTGGCTGATTTGCAGAGGCATACAACCATGAGGTGGTAATTCGAGTAGTTCGCTATGATTTTATATTATTATACAGTGTCTGGACATGGTATTCGTCAGTTGGCTAAAATATATATATAACTTCTGCAGACTGCAGTGAGCTTGTGTGTAAACACAGTTCACTCTCTCTCTTTTTTCTATTTTCCCTCAAGTTGTTTGTTGAGACAGTGACCTTCAGCTGAAAATAGATACTCTGAAATGGTTATGTCATTCTTGATGGGCATAATCTGGATGGATCAGATTACTCCTGCCTTATCTTTGCAAAATAAAGAAGTTTGATTTGGGAGGGGGGGCATTATTACTATGACAGGAATAAGAAACTGCGCTTCTATACTGTGTTGCAGGAAATGCTTTGTTAAATTAGAAAGACTTTCTCCTTTTATGTTTAAAAGTGCCTGCTGGTTGGAGATTTTATTCAAAGGGATAATACATTATTCTGTGGTTGAGGCATCATCATTGTCTATTTTATTTGTACTTGCTGATGAAAATGGCAAATTGTCACATGAATGATGAGCTGAGTCCTTGGTCATTCTTATTGCAGCATCAACAAAGTCCTAGTTTTTTGACAGAATACCTGCATCTTAGCTTGTGCCGCCTCATTTTATTTGAAGTCCCAGCTTGTTGTGCTTCTCTTTTCATCATTGCACCATGTATGCTGTGCAAGGAATAAAAATACTGAAAGAACAGGCTAACTGCATTTCAAGGTCAAGAGAACAGCAAGTGCTCTTTTGCCAGTCTTTGCACCATCATAAAAATAGCACCCAAAATATTTTCTTGATTTTCTTTTTTTACTGGAGAGAGTGGTGGTTAGAGTGGAGTAACTCGATTTCTCTCACTCTCTCGCTCTCTCTCTCTCACACACACACAAACTACCTGGAATATTACAAACACTTAATTTCCCTACAACAGACATGCATAGACACAACTTTGCCTTGACGCTTAAACCATAAACCTGTGAAGATGCTAAGATGCTAATGTCGTCTTTAGTGGCAACTGCGGTGATAATTAAATTTATATTAGGATTCATGGCAAAGCAATTGAAAATGGGCTGCTAGTGAGGTAGCAAATCCTCTCAGACTTGTAGGGTGATTTATGTTGACCATTTGTCGTCATTGTATCATGTTTAAATTGTGTCCAGCTGTCATGTTTGTGCATATATCTTCTCTAGCTTTTGAGGCCACCTAATGCTCACACGGCCAGAGTGTTTTTATAAGCGGAGCTGTGTTGTCAATATCATGTCCACAGTGACTTATTACCAGGCTTGTGACAGTTAGACAATACATACTGTATTGTACTGTTGAGGCCTACAAATAGAATTAGAGGTTAAAGTAGACTGAATAAGGATGGTGAAGACAAAGAAGAGATTGAGAGTGTGGTACAGTGGACGTTTGTGATGTACAATAGAAAGGAAGCTTTCCATCAAGCCTTGTTTGGACTTGCAATATTTAACCCAGGAACCTGCAATGAATGAATACATTATCAACTGCGGGCCTGAGGTGTGATCTGTGCGATATACATTATCTAGAATGAGTCAGTCACTGTCCAGACAACTTGAGCAGGTTCCCCAGTCAGAGCTGGAGCAGGAGTCAGAGCAGAAACAGAGCAGGGGAGATGCCCAAGCTGGGATGGGGACCTGCTATTGTAGTTGCCTGCCCCTTGATCAAGGGACTGACTCGGCTGATAATGAAACAGAGCCGGCTTCTGAGCTGGAACCCCCCAGTTTGGAGAAGGAGGAGAAGCAAATTGAGACAAGGTAACACTGGTTTAATAGTCTTACACTGTGAAATTAAATGTTAGGTTAAGGGCATTTAATGTTCATATGATCAGGGTAGCTGTAATATGATATGGTAATGTACAGTAAATGCAAATGGAAGTAGCATGAAACAAACGGCTGACAAAAATC
This sequence comes from Seriola lalandi dorsalis, assembly GCF_002814215.2. Lineage (NCBI taxonomy): Eukaryota > Metazoa > Chordata > Actinopteri > Carangiformes > Carangidae > Seriola > Seriola lalandi. The sequence continues at coordinate 68,992 of NW_019524844.1, read as the reverse complement.
TAAATGTCTTGTATAGGAAAACAAATGTTTTTGTTGCTTTTTGTCATTTATCACTCTTTTTATGTTGTTAAAGTAGGAGGCTCTGCACCTGAGTAGTTTCCACTGCCTCTCTGGAGGAAAGAAAGAGTTTGTATACCCTCCCTCTGACTGAATTCAGATGACAGTTCTTTCTGCCGCATTCTGTCAGAGCCTCGGTGTGACTGGAGCCACTGCAGAGAGAAGCAGGTCCCACACTGTTCTCATCTCACCAGACGGCCGACAGAAGAAGTGATTAGTTAGCAGCCGCAAGGAGGAAGATGGATGTTATAGAAAAAGAGAAAGTCTTTCTAGAGAGCATATCAGAGACCTAACCTTTCTTGTGAAGTACTCATTTTTATTTTGTCCAACAGATTCCAGTGTTTGGTATAAAGGTGATTTAAATGTGAGACGCTCATATCACCAGTGGAAAACTAATACAGGATAGTGTACTAGTGTTACGTTTCTGCAAGCATAGAAAATTTAGATTAGATTTAGATTTTAGAGAAAACACTTGGGTTTCAGTGAAGGCATGTCCATCTGGTGAAAGTTAAGATATTGCATGAAAAGTATTTTACTTAGTTCAATGAAAAGGCTACTGAGCTCTTGCTACCTATCAACTATGTGCTGCATGTACAACAGAATGTATGAAACCTTTTATGCCTCAGAGCCAGCTACAGCCATGGAGGCTGGAGGCATGTTTTGGGGTTTTTCTTCTGTCTGTGTGTCCATCTGTCTGTCCGTCTGTCCATCCCATTCTCGTGAACACGATATCTCAGGAATCACTAAAGGGAATTTCTTCAAATTTAGTACAAAAGTTCACTGCGACTCAAGTATGAACTGATTATATTTTGCTGGTCAAAGATCAAGGTCACTGTAACCTCATGTCCATCCCTTTCTTGTGAACTATTATATCAGGAATGCCTGGAGGGCATTTTTTTTTTACATCTGTCACCAATTTGACTGGTTGGCCAGAGGCATACAACCACAATGCAGTAATTGTAGTTTCACTAGTCTACTTCTTTTTTGTTTTTGCTCCTCACTCTTTTAAATGTATTGTGTCTTGCTCAATCTGTGATTAAATGGGCACCTGACTTTTATATAACTCATTTCTCTTGTTGCTGTATTTTTATGCCTCCGTGCCAGAGACCACTGTGGCCTGAGGCCCTATGTTTCTGTTTGTTCCATCCTCATAAACACATTTTATACATTAACGCCTTGAAGGAATTTCTTCAAATTTGGCACAAATGTCCACTTGGACTCAAGGAAGAACTGATGAGATTTAATGGTCAAAGGTCAAAGTCATGGTGCCATCACAAAACACCTTTTTGGCCATAACCGAGAATTCATAAAATACAGTATTATGACTTATTAATCACTACAGTGGCTATGCTTACATGCACACAAGAAACTGGCCTAAAAGAAAATAACTTTAAATACAAGATGACCTCTAACTTGATTTTTCTCTGTGCCCTATGTGTCTTGTGATAGCAGGAAATGGTGCCATGCACTCACAGCTATTTTTCAACATAGCACCTTGAAGCTTTGTACAGATTTGTCTTCTTAATCTTATATTTATTGACTGATCACAAGATTTGTAATAATCATGCTTCGTGTTTTACTCTCTATATATACCTTAAGGTTTATTGTCTGAAGTCTGAATAACTTCACACTTCCGTAAGCTCATGTTCAGTAGCAGATTGAGTGTAGGAGCTCTGAAAAATGTTTCTCATTGTGGATTATTTGACTGAATATGATTGTTTTCATTAATGGAATATTGAGTATGAAAAAGATAAATGAAAAGGCAGGTCTGGCCACTGCTAGTGAAACCATATCTGGTGGTTAGGGCAATTTCACTCACTGCAGCATTTATTGAACACACTGACTGCACAACTGTGTGATTTCCCGCAAACCAATCCAATTTAATTTGCTTTAGTGCAGAGATGCAAGGCTAATTTCTTATTCATGATCTGATTGATTTGCACTCCTTTTCACTAGTCTAAATCTGTGTGATTTGGTAATTTAAGATCGCTGCGATCAGTCTTCACTTCTAACCCTTAAATTACATAGTGAGAAAAAGCTTGGATTGTGCAGCAAAGATGTGACAACTATTTGTTTTATGATGATGATGATGTTCTTATCTGTCAGTGAATCATTGAGACCTGGTGGAATGGATGCAAGTACAGTGTGTTTGCTGTCAAGCCTGTATGTAGCCACTAGATACTGCTGTTGAGTCTTTGTCTTCTTGACAGTTTGATGCATTTTCTTATTGTCTGTTTTAATTTAATTTTTAATCAAGACAGGTAACGCATTGATAGATTTTTGTACTCAGGTGTTTCTTATAGTGCAGACTTGTCTCTACTACCTGCAATATTGAAAATAACATATATGTATATATATGTATGAAAGTTTAACATAAATGTGGCTGACTAACAGCAGGTTTTACCTTTTGTTTTGGATCCTTATTTCACAATATCTCCTGCCTTTCTGAGTCTATGAAGTTGACACCTGTGGTATATTTGCAAAGCCTCTTTTCTGGTTTGATGGGGTTCTGGTTAACTGGGTTATTATAGCTTCATTTGCTATTTTACTTTGACACAGCCAGGGTGACAACAGTGGAATTAGGCAATAGTGTGAAGCATGAATGTTGACCGTATCGACCTAAACCACCCTCATTCAGCCCTCTGCTCTTATCTATTTGTCTGTCTGTGGATTATTGAACCGGCACTGCAGCAGCCTGAGCTTGCCACTCAGCTATAGTCTGCCCTCCATCCTCCATCCGTCTCTCCCTAGCTGACTGGGATGTGATCTGATAAAGGGGACCTGGGGAGAGCCGGAAAGCTCTGGTTGCAATCAGAGACCAATGTCAGCGCTTTAAAGGGACTGGGCAACACAGTGAGGTGACCACTGCTCATCTGTGGTCATGGGAAAGAGTGATAGCTTCACTTTCTTAGCAAGTCAGGCCCTTATCCTTTCCTTTGTCTTTATTCTCTAAGTAGGGAGAGAACAATGGAGTGTTATCATTTTATTCTTCCCTGGAGAAGCTAAGAAGAGCTATGTACTGTAAGTGTATGCAGTATTACTCAGTGATCCAGAGTAGAGAGAGAGAGGGCTGAAACAGCAGTTATACTCCTATTTGACACTGCTCTTTGTGCCCTTTCTAGCACACCCACCTAGCACTGTGCATATAATTAAACAGGCTCAGTTAATATACATTAAGAAAACAGAAAGGGACGTTCCTTATGGGTCGTCTTCAGAATGAGGACAGATTTGGACATTTGAGCCTGCTTTCCACATCTGACCACTGACTGGTAAGTAGAAATGTAGCAACATGTATGGTTGAGAGGACTCTGTAGCTACCAGATACTGGGAATATGCTGAATAGAGTAAGAAGACGGGGACAAATCTATTGCAGATTTATACAGAGACAGTACAATGGCACACATTGCTGTCTTGGAAAAAATCTTGAATGGCCTGTTTTACAAGTGGAGAATAGCCAGTTAAATTTCACCTTTTAAAAAATACAAAAGAATTGTATTTCTATTTGGTTCCATTCAAATGTTTTATTGCTTTGTGGTGTTATTTTCTTACGTATCTGAGTACTTGTGTACCTGTATGAATTAGGAGTTGTGCTCTCTGCTTCTCAGACCTCTATGATAGAATATTTGTCATAAAAGTTGTTGAGGGCCATGATATTGTGTATGGCCAGATTATTAAAAGACTGTTCAAAGTAAAAGCCCTGTATTAACTTAATTATGTATGAAGTATTAACAACAAAATAACAAAAGTCAAAATAGTCGTGCAGCAGAGTAACTTTCTCCCTCTCCGTGTAATATTATTATATACAGTATATGTTAGAGGGTTATTATTACTATTTTACTACTCTATATACTATTGTGTAGTTTTTAGCAATGCATCACATTTTATATTTTGAAATTTTATAAACTCATCATGTTTTTCATCTAAAACCTAAATTGGCAAGGAAACTAGTAATTACAGTGTATTTGTCCAGTATGGTGGAATCATAGTAAAATATTTCCCTCTGAATTGCGATAAATTATAGATAAAAAGAATTGAAAGGCTCAAGTAGAGTAGTACCTTAAAAGTACCTTAAAATTGTACTTGTGCAGTATTTGAGCAAATGTACTTTGTTACTTTTCACCACTGACTGATGGAAAGTAACAAAGTAACAACTTTACAGTTTACAAGTAATTACAAATATTTGCTTATTATAAACCCTTATTTGAACAAATTAGAAAATGCGTTATTATACACATCATCTCTTTATTGCAGAAACATTGGAACTGTTCTGTTTTCTGCCTGTTCAGTTCTTTGCCGGTGTAAAGCTGTTCCACATTTGAATGATGTGCATGGTGCAGATTTTGCAGTGAAATGAGTTACTGTAATAGAGGGCTAATGGACAACTCAAATGGCCATTGTTGGTGGTTAGGCCCAGAGATCTGTCAGCCTGGTATAATCTCCACAGCATTGAAGAGGTCTTTACTTGCAGTACGAGTGCCTTCAACTCCTGGAGTATGCTAATGAGATGTGAAGGAGAGTGTAGATGGATGAGAAAGAGCAGCAGAGGATGAACCTCAGGGGATGAGAGCAAGGCAGCTGGATGCATTACCTGCATGTTTGTGCGTGTGTATTTGTGTGCAGGTACTGTCAGTTTAATATGTGAGTTGACTTCCTGAATCCTTAGCTGGTACAGAAAACATTTTTCACCTGGACCCCCCGCTCTCTTTATTGGCTGATAGAAGGCATTTGTGGCATGGCAGAGTCATCACTCTCCACAGCTGTTGGGTCATAGCCCAGTCTTCCCTTCCATTTCTCATGTCACCTGATGTCTCCCCAACTCGCACTCTCTCCCCTTCATCTGATCTGGTTGTTGTTGCAGCATTCATCAGTCATCCTGCATAGTGAAATTACTAAATTCTTTAGTTGAGATGTTATTGTTATTGTTGGACGCTGATGTTCCACAATTCATTGTTCAGTGGAAATGTAAGAGCTGTTGCCTCTAGGATCATCTCTGCACATCCTTGGAGATAATCTTTGCACTCATAAACTCATAAAACTCATACAAAATGGTACCAAATGAAAATAATTTGCATACAGACTGCCAAAATAGTCTTAAGTGTTATCAAGATCAGCATATAATTTATACTTTATACAATTATCTATCTTTACAAGTAAAGTTTAATGTTTAAGTTGCAATGCACTCTCTCTCTCTTTCTATCCATCACTCTTTTTTTCATTGCTCACTACTGTAATTCCTCTTCCTTCATTCCTCCTTCCTCTCTTCCCTCCTTGTTCGCTGTGCATGCTGTGTATTGCCTGCATGACTGCAGAGGGAATGGAGGAGAGAAGGCGTCCTCTTCAGGGAAGTGCTCTAACGGCAGAGCTGCGCTGAGAAATGCATACATTAGAAGAGAGCACAGAGTTTAGGAGAGAAAGAATACCACTACATGGGGGGAATGTGAGAGAAGAGAATATGATCATATGGAATATGGCTAATGCTTTGTAGCTGTGGTTTCACTTCTTGCTTTGGGGCCTCTTACATGATGTATTGGTAAGGTTGGATGGCTTTAATAATATCCATCATGAGCCTAATGCTCGTGGTGAGGGGACAGTTCAGTGATTGCATGCATTTTTAGCTCCACCTCAGCAGCCCAACACAAGAGAGGCGGGAAAGAGGATGTTTTGAATGAATCGACGCCACGGTGCTCAGCAGAGGACGTCAGCAACAGCAGCACTCCCAGCTGAGAGGAGTACACACACACACATACAGGCACTACTGAGAAGAGCAGAGCAGAGCACAGCAAATCACAGACCTGCGGCTAACATGTTGGGCCAACCAAGACAGTCAGCCTTACATGTCCCTTACAAGAGGCAGCCAGTGTATCGGGCGACTCACAGGTGTGTATCCGAGCCCCTCTCCCAACATGTATGTGGGATTGTAACGCTACGTAGCTACTCAGGAGGTGTGTCTGCTAAAGCTCTCCAGCAGCTGCAGGAGACAAAGTGCTTTGGCTTGCATGCTGTTAAGTATATGTGCAGGCAGGAGAATTTACATGCATGCTGAAAAGTGTCTCTTGTCTGTTTTTGTGGCAGAAAAGACAGATGGCTGTTTTGTCTTCACAAACCTTCGGCTTGTCTTTGGGGAATGAGTATATCAATACACAGTGTACTAATGGAGCAGCCTTTAGAGGAATGAGAGGGAGGAGGAGAAGGAGATGCTCACTGCAGTGCCTCATGATCACAGGTCACTGACCGCTTTGTTGATGTCAGCAGAACCGTGATCTCTCGGGCTGATTATGATATACATGGTTAATGTGGGATGTCTCCATAGGTTAGACAGTAAAGAAGGTTTGATGCAGTCCTCCCCATCTCTCAGTGAGATACGTTTTCTAAAGGAATGTGAGTGTTTACATGGGTTTGCGTCTCAGTCCTAGGCACAGCTACCATCAGGGCCCATCCCACACACACACACACACACACAGACTCAAAGATATATACTTTACATACAGTGTCAACTTTGCTAATATTACACTTTTCCATGCACTGGTGGACTATTTTGTGGTCTTTTTGCTGAAATGTATGTAGTTTATATCACTGACTTAAGCAACACCACTGTGAGCTCTCTTAAGTGTATGTATGTTAACATAGATGTTGAAATTTCACTTATAAGCATCAAAGTGAACTGAACATGGCCTGCTATACATTAACATGGTTCGAAATTCAGGGATTTACCCGTTCAATTATCGTCAAATTTCCAGGTATCTCAACTGGTAACCTACGGATTTTAAGCTGGTCCTTCCTTAAATTCTGTCAATTTTAATAGGGTTGTGACATGAAAACCGTGCCACAGATCCAACCATTCACAGATCCATGCAAAAGATATTAAGCTTATTATGATTCGGTCCAGGTCTCCATGTCAGCCACAGCGATAAGGTTACTTAATCTATTTATCATTCCTACATGTGTTCCCTCATCGGTCAGCCCTCCTGCTGTGATCTGTGGGTTGTAAACACCAGACCGCAAATTTCACCTATGAGCAGCAGATAAAAGTGGTTGACATTGTGGGCCAACTAATTGAATCAATCTTATATTGCAGGATGTATAGCTACATGTATAGCCTAGCTCATGTTAACCCAACATCAATGAGCCTCTTGTGGGTTTTCCCGTGTGCAGGTCTGTTTTAATAGATTATGTAATGTAGATTTAGCTTCTAATCAGGGTGTTGGATAACATCTGATTTGATTTAGTTCACCTAGTCAGTTCCAGTAATGTTAAGTACAGTCCAGTCACACCCAATCCAGCTCATCCTTCTCCTTTCATCCCTCGGCCGTAGGGTGAAATGTGGCCAAAAGCCACAAAGCTTCATTTGTAAGCTGATATAGAGGTCATATCTTTGTTACGTTTGGCTTTGAATGGCTGGACCACCTCAGTCTGAAAAATGATGCACCTAAATTTGGTGCAGGGGACAGAATACCCATGGAAAGAGGGGAAATAGTAGAGAGAGAGCAGTTGACCTCGCCTTAACTACAGAAATTCTGCACATTTCCAGGGAGACTTGATACTTCTAAGAATAGACATAATAATGATACCAAACAGAAGGTTGAGGTATTTGAAAAGGGAGTACATTCTCTGTGTATTAAGACCGTGACCTTTTAAATTCCCTAGGTTGTGATTTAGATCAGCCTCTGTGAGTGGGATAGAAATTCCAGGGAGGGGACTGTTCTGGTAAAATCTCCATCTTGCTGGCCAGCTAGAGTTTTAGAGCTATGCACCAGATGTGGCCTACCTTCCTCCACTGGTGCCTGACTTAATAAACCTGCTAAGTCTCTACAAGCTCTCCCCACTCACAGGATACAGAGAGATAAAAATAGCCTCTAAATTCAGTTACCCTCTGTCAGCCAAGTGGAACCTCACCTAATTTATTTAATCCATCTGTTTGACTTCCTCTATATAATGATAATGTGATAGCCTATGTGCTTTAGTAACCAAGAGGGGCAGATGGTAGTGGGCATCAACTAAACAATTAGATCAGTTTTTATAATTTTTGCAACTCTGTGTATTATGTTAAAATAACCATTATTTGATATCTAATGGTGCAATGGGGTGATCAGGTGTCAGGTGTTCATGTCACTTCTGTTTGGAAAAATGGCTCCATTGCGATCTAAGTAGGGAAATACCAGAGGATAAATAGGCACTTTAGAGGGAACAGATTGTGAAATAAGCACCTGATAGCTTTGTGCACAGCACGTTTATGCAGAACAGACGTGAAGCCATCAACACAGTTATTAAACCGCATAATATAACAATACAAGGACATTCGAAACAAGACGAGGTCAAAACCTAGTATATGGCTGGACCATATTGTCGGCTATTTGCATTCTGCCTAGTGTCAGCCGGTTGCAGCCCTTTAGCTGTTTGCTTCTCTCCTACTCTCTGTGCTCACATATGCAGTATTTTAATATGTTACATGTTTCTGTTTCTGATGTCAGACAATGGAACAAGTATGAATTCACATTCATATCCGTCACATCAGCTGCCATGCGGTCAGCACAGAGAAGTGTGTCCACAGAGGGAAAGCCCGACCTTGCGCTCTCGGGGCAATACTGGTGACTATCTTTTACAGAAAGTAGCTACGGTTTGCTCAACATGTTGCTAGATTTGTCTCTAGTTGCTTAATTGAAGGCAGTAAAAGGGTCTGAAAAGTCGGGAAATCTAGCGACAAAGGCACTAAGTTGGCAACACTGTTTGTTTGCACCAAATCATTTTAAAGAGCAACGACCAATGAGGAAACACTTGGCTGGCCATCCAATGGTGCAAACTTATCCCTCAGTCACGTGGCATTCTGCTGATCAATGGTGTAACGTCATCACTCACTATTACAATTACTCAGTCAGTCAGTCAGTCAGTCAGTCAGTCAGTCAGTCAAGGACATTCATGTTTATAGGGCTGGCCCTGCTGTTGCCATCCAGACAACAATCAGCTTGTATCCTTGTAGATGTGTCTTTTTTGGGACACTGAGGCACCTGTGTGTGGTGACTGTGTGTTGTTCATTTCCACTGAGCGTTGCAGTCATGGAGTAGCGGTGTTGTCTTAACCCTTTCAATCACTGTGGTGTAACTCCCCAGTGGGAGTGTGTTCAGTGGCTGCTTTTGCGTTTGGTCTGTGCTGTGTGTCTGCTCAGTTTCTGTAATGAGAACTGCAGGAGAGAGGGCCCGCCAAGCCTGGAGCCAGTCTGGACACAGTTAACTGAGGAGAGAACAGATATCGCACACACACACACACACACACACACACACACACACACACACACACACACAGTGTCTGCATGTTCTGCAAAGAATGGATTGTGAGTGAAAAGATATTTGCCAGTCTAGGTGATCAGTCAGAAATGTCTTTGTTTTCCTCTACTGATAACAGTGAAGCAAATACTGCAGTAAAGTACACTGCGCTATAAAAGTTCAGACACCCTCAGGACAAAGATTCTCTGCAGCAAAATTTACCAGGCTAATCAAATTTGTCTTATTCAGTGGCTTCTGTGTTTTTGCTCAAATTTGATGACGTTATCATTTGCTACTTTACCAAATCCAGAGTAATGTAATCTAATCAAAGTTCTGACCAGGAGATTTGTCTTAGTATTCTTTGCAGTGCATTTTTCAGCAGTTGGATAATTTGATACATTCCTCTGCTGTCATCTTGCTGACAAAAGCTACCCAATGTTGAGGCAAATCTTTGTGTTTTTTGGGGTTTTTTTTGTTTGGGTGTGTGGTGGACCAGCATTGGGAGTAGGAAAAGGGTATTTAGTGGTGGGATGACATAATAATGCCTGCATGACATGATTGTGTAAGGGATTTAGACTGAATCCGATTGTTAGAGGATCCAGTGGCTGTTGATCTGCTCCTGTGCTTTTGGACAAAAGCACTGGCAAGTGACATGGCTTTCATGAAATGGTATTGGAAAACAGGGATTACCCTGGTTTAGATAATGTAATCCGTATGGATACAATGAAATCCAACTACACCTGTCCTGTTTTGTTTCTCTCTGTTATGAAGAGCATATGGTAAAGAGGATGATAGCATGACACTGTGTAATAGCATGCTTTGCTGTGGGATGGGTGTCTACTATTTGTTATGTTATTAATTTAATATGTAACAATATAATTCCTTTATATTTGAAGAGGACATAGTTGAGAACAGTTGTGTTTGATCTTACTGATCTTAATTACTCATGGACATCTAGCTCTTACAGATCTGTTTTCCCAAGAGCATATTGATGTTGATCCTCCCATGACAACAGAATTAGCTGCTCTGCCATGTTCATTTGTGTGCTGGGTCTCATTAGACAATTTACCTGCAGCTTCTACACCTTCTTGTGCCATTACACCCACATATAGTATAATGCCATCAAAGCTGTCTAACTAGCTACATACCCACCTCATCTAGCCAAGTAGCTAAATACCTACTAGCCTATCAACCAGAATTTTTAAATTAATTACTGGGTGGACACCAGATCCATTAATTACGACATTCTGTTACTGTTAAGCCAAGCAAAGTACCAGAGCTGCAATATATTAGTCATGTATGATTTGCAGACGGTACGCATTTTGGATTTTTGTTTTAATAGCACCAAAAGGTGAACTGGAGTTTTTTGCTGTTTAATTAGATCTAGTCATATGGTTTCTTGTTCAAACATACTGTATTTAGATTATCTCAAAGATTCTCTGCCTATTTTTGCCATGACCCACTGTTACAATTTGAGTATTTTTTCATGTTTGATTTATTTTTGATGTTGCAGGATTATGGGGATCAGAGATCAAACAGATAATCTGACCGCAAACATATGCAATTTGTGCCCGTGTGTGTATGTGCTCAGGGAAATTTGTGTGTAGTATGACAGATTGACTTACTTTAGTAGAATCATTCAGGTCAGATCATTCATTTGGTGCTGTTAAACCTCAGGGAGCAGGTAGCTCTTTTTAGCTAGTTAGTCAAATCTAAATGATAACTGCTGCTGCATGGGACTTCCATTGATAACCTGCAGGTAGGCCATTTTTGTTTCGATACACTTGCTCTATGTGTTGTATCTGTTCGTTATGACTGATGACTGCATTTGGAAGGTGCATGTGGCTACTTAGGTTTTGATGCTAAGTCTAGTGAGCAGTGCTGACTCACAGATATTAGGCATTCTGCTGCACAATGCTTAGACTTTTGATGAAGTGAATGCCTTGTCTTGGTCTGCTTTTCTGGCTTTACGGGTAGTGACTAGGAAAATGATGGTCTTTGATCAAAAAAGAAAAGCTGACTGTCAGTGTAATTCTACATTCTTAGCTTTAAAAAAATTACTGCTGAGACTGATTTATTGTTTTATTCTGAAGCTGTCATCTCTGACTGCAATCTGTGCTGCGGAATTACTCCAGGATTCAGGCTGCCACACCATAAATTCTCTGTTAAGCAATAACCTGCAGCATAAGTAGGCACTTGACATGGGTGTACACATGCAGCTTGTAGGAAGCTAGCTAAGAGGCTGTGCAGTTATATCCACCATCTCCATTAAAAAGGCAGAATCAGTTTTGTCATAGAAAGGATGCTGTGACAGTTCTGACAGTGTTCTTTGAATGACTGTCAATGACAAATGCAGTTAAGTGGAAGTATGATATAGAGCCTGATTTCCCAGAATTCTCCCCGGCCTCCTCTCCTCTCCTTTCCGCTCCATTCTTCTTCTTAGCTCTTGTAGATTTGACAAGGTCGTTGGAGCTAGACTTTTAACTTTTGCTTTTAATTGATATCCTCAAGGTTACTTACATACATGGAATAAGATGAGAAAGTGTAAAGTACACCTGAAAAAATTCTGCAGTTGCTTTCTACAACAGTTACACCAAAAGTTACCATTTCAACCAAATGTGGTGTCCCAATTTAATACATAACCTAATAAATAGCATAATAACTCCCTGACATCATGTAACACTTCGTACATCATCTGATGGCAAACATATGAGCACAACCGAATCTGCCAGTGTTGGATTGAGCTCCCCTCAATAGGCGGTCTTGATGTGATATAGTGCTCTGTTTCTCTTCTCTTGAATGCTGTGATGCTCTGTGTTTTGGTTGAAATTAGATGGAAATATGGGGTGTGTACAGGATGTATCTGACCTGGGAGAAAATAAATCTTTCTGCCCGGACAGACTGGGGTCCAGAATGACTCATTGCCGCTATTATGCATTGCTGTGTTTTGGTTTATAAATTACCCAGATTGGAGCTTGTGGATAAGAACATTGAGTTTGAGTAGAGGGAATGGGGGACCTGACATCTTTGTATCTTGTTTGATTCTTTCTTTGTTATTTTTCAGAACCTTAGGCTCTTTAATGTTCTTAATTTTAATTCTGCTGACAGTGCAATGATCGTTTTGCTTGTTAAGCCAACCATACACATGGTTGGAGCTTCCTGAGGGGATTCAAGGGTGAGTCGGTCAAATTCAAATGAATTACTACTTAAGTCTCTTTCTTGGGGGTGTACTTAAAGTTTAGTTCCCAGTTCCCAGAAAACATACCAGTGACCAAATGTCATTGGTATGTTTTCTTAAAACTTGAACTGGCTATTTTTAGATAATGGTGACATTTTTGCCAATGGAAGAGATTATTCGACAGCATTAAAATTTTGTTGTGCTCTGTTATTACAGCAAAATCTCTTCTTGGTTTTGGTTCGTTTAGATACACATGACAGCACTGCCAGAGATTTTTCAGCTTTAACATTCTCCCACACTTAACATCCCCTTCTGTCCTACATTGCACAGCTAAGCATTTAGCTGGGTTTGACTTTGCACTGTGGGTTGGACTTTGTGTTTAGCTGCTGAGACTCTGAGTATGCAACACTCAAGCAGATGCTGTAGTTCGGTATTCTTTAGCCACAGGCAAGGCAGACAGTCATCATACTTAATATTTGTTTTAATTATTAGAGTAGAATGAGTAGAATTGAAAGGTTCATTTTGTTTGATGGTTGTGATAGTCGAGGTTTATAGCAGTCTCAGACAAGTCTCACCTCATTAGACTGGCAAATGAAGACTGTGCCCCAGCCCATCTGAATGGCTGACTGAAGAAAATTGCAGCATCATATCACATATCCCAATTACATTCCGGAAATGTTCTACAATGAAGATGCAGTGGAATGATCTTGGATGCCTGTCTGCCTGCCCATCATTCCATTATGTCAGTAATAGAAGAGTGTGAAGACTGTGTCAGTGTCAGAAAGACAAGACAAGAAATAATGTTGGGTTGAGATGGAACATAATTACATGCATTTGATTACGTTCATTCTGATTAGGAACCGTTGCAGAATGATCATCCGGCCTGATGTACCAGATGTTGCTGTCCATGCTTCATTTTCGTCAAGGTTTTTCCACTTGAGAGACAGAGTGGGTCGAGATCTCCTTCATCAGTAGTGGCTTCGTTTTACCTGACCTGGAATCATTTGCTTGGACCCAGACCTCAATCTGCTTTCCCTGGACTGACTGCCAAGCTGACTAGCTTGCCTATCACATAGCTACAACGTACTTGCAGATGTTCATCTGCTGCAAAGATCAGATAGTGGAGACAGATTATAGCTCTCTGTTCAATGGATGGTGGATTACACACATTCATAGGAATTTAATGTCCTTGAGAAATTTGACACCCCATGCAGTACACCATCAGGATCATCTCTTCTATAAGATGAACAGCAGCACCAGTTAAAAAGATGATCAGCACAGGCACCGCAAGGGGGCACTGGTGATATGACAACAAGGGTGCCAGTAGAATTCAGCCAGGAGCATTATGTGTACATTTCACCCATAGTGTATCTTTATGATAAGCATCTTCATCACAAACTATTTGCCTCTACCATCATCATCGTCATATATAATCCCCCTTTTTGGGACCCTGTCTTTTGCCTTATTATACACAAGCTCCTGTTATTTAAATGCCCCTGTAAATGCAGAATTGTACCCCACTTGGACACAATTGATTATTAACATTATATTTTTACCATAAATGTCTCAGCTGTGTAAAATACCTCTCCTGGTTCCTCTTGTCAAATTTTTATGTAGCATCTCCCATCTACCATAGTCTTTGCTGTCAAGTCCAATTTGCAATCTCATATTTTCAGTATGTAGAGCCGGTTCGGTATCACAGCTTATGAAAGCAAGTCTGTGTGATGATATTAATAGCACACATACGCTTTGTTCAGTTTGTTGTGCTACCGCAGTAAATAAGCTTTTAAGATGATAACACGCGCATGCTTTAAGCGTGATTTTGGTTACTTGGGTACTACAGTGTATTATTATGTGTAGGTGACAGACGAAGAAGGAAAACCCTGTAACATAGGTGAGACATTTCTGGTTCTTTTACATGTTCCCGTGTTCCCATGGCCATAGAAAAGCTTAAAAACCTGCTCATTTCTCATTTCTCTGGGTGAATCCTTGCTGTATTGTGCACTGAACAGCACAGTAACTGCTTTGCTCTGTCATAGAACTGGAGCCTAACAGACCCAGTGTGGACATTAACAGAGGACATGCAGCTGTTGCTCTTGTCCTGCTGAGTGCTGACGCATTGTTTTCACTTTGCAGCCATGGACGCTGTGATGACCTACCCATGCTTCCTCTTTCATGGTCAAATTCCTTTCTTTAGTGTGTGTCACTTATCTACAGCTCCCTCTGACCTACAGCAGTTGAATGCTATGTATAGCACTCATGGAGCCTCTGGAGAAAAGAGGTCAGAGGTCATCATGTTACTTCTCATTAACCTGTGATTTCCCAAGGCAAGTGGCTTATGTTGTCTGTATATATTTGTGTGTGTGTTGGGGAGAGAGAGCAGAATGCCTCTGAACCTTCCCTATTGATGTTCAGTGTAGGAAAGACTGTGGCGGGAGGGAAAAGAGGCACTGGATATTGTCATTTCATTTGGTTCAGAGTAGAGGAGGAAGATTTGATTAGTTTTCTGTCAGCTTATCGCTTTGTCTGATTGATCAAACCTTTTAAGATGCTGTGTTTATTAGATAATTTGTCATCAGTAGATGAACTCCACTGATAAAATCCATGTGCAAGTAAGGGCTACAGACTAACACAATCCTCTGTTGTGCTTTGCAGTCTGTGTCTATCATCTCTTTTGCACTGTCAGGTATGTGATGTTTTTGCTGATTGTCTGTTTTTCTCTTGGTAAGAGATAATTGCTTTGCAAAATCTTCTCTCCTGCAGCTTTTCAGTGCCCCAAGATGAGATCTGCCAAACTAGATCAAATGTCAGAACTTTCAAACCAGCTATGCTGCTGTGATGTTCAGAATTACGCAAGGCAGGGTTTCTGTATTTAAAGGTCCCATATTTTGCACTTTTCCAATGTTTTGAAATTTTAATACCCATGGGAAGATATATTTGTGGTTTTAAGTACCAAGACCCATGTCAGTGTAGTTTACGTCTCCTCTCTCAGGCTTCTCTCTGGAGTTCTAGCAAGATTGGTCAGCCAATTAGAAGAGACGCTCAGCGCCTCGCTTATGATTCACTTTCTACAAAGTGGCACCTTTAACATACATCAGTTTTATCTGATTAATTCTAAATGCATCGATGCAGCAAGAGTAGCCCACTCCCCCTCACTGAGAACATTGACATTAGCCTCTTTCACTGATTTTGTCTGGTGTGTAGACATCCAGTGTCCCCAGTATTCCCTATAACACACACACACACACACTTCAGATTATAATGATTCATGATTGCACAAATAAAAAGGAGAAATAAAGATGACTCCTGGTTGCTCTGGATCATTATTCAGTCAGTAAGGTGCAGGATAAATCTATGGTATTAAATATTGACCTAAAGCTGCAGGGTTCCTTCATTGATTTATTCCCCTGAGCAATTCTCGCTCCAGAAAACTCTCTAACTTTTTTTTCTTTGTTGCAGCATATCCCTGCTGCTATTGATCCCTCAGATAAGTGCTTTTGGAAGTCATTTTATTGTCATGGTTGGAGGCGTTATAAAACCACAATTTCTTAGATGAATTACTCCAAATCACCCTTTATAAATATTTATCAGTCAGCTAAATTTGTGCCAATAGAGCAAAAGAAGTGCTGATGTGCCCACAGTCCTGTATGTATCCCGCTCTTGCTAAAGCTATTTTCTCTCTCGCTGCAGGCAGTTATCAGAACAATTTCAGGTTATAACAAGTTTATAACAGTGCAACCATGCGCAAACCTTCTTGTGTGCAAGATATTTATATGGGCTTTTGTCTCTCTGTGGCGCCTGAGTTTGAACAATGGAGTTAAGCATCCATTAGTCTTTTTTTTTTTTTTTTTTACCATATCCTAAGAGTTTGAAAAATATAACTTTGAATTGGCATGAATGCATGAAATGAGACATAACTGATGGTCAAAACCTATTTTTGACAAAAGGCTTCTGTTCCCAGACCAAAAACAGCAATATCAACATTTTCATTCAGAGCGTGGGTTCTTATTCAGAATTGGATTTGAGGGTTGGTAGTGTTTCCTTGCATCCTAATTCTGTAGTATTGGCCCAACACCGGCCTTTCTTGAATTCACTGCAGTGTAATTGGCTGTCGCCTTGCTTATGTTTTGGAACAGCATGGCCCGAAGGACCATTCTGACTGTACTGAAATGTGCTGTGTCAGAAGTTTGTGTGTGTTGAATGTTAATAATGTGACAGCTCTTTCAATTTCTGCCAAACCCTCTGTGTGAGGGTGGCTTGGACACTGGCAAATCTTTGCACCTGTTTCTGCTCTGCATTGGGCCTGTTTGAGCCCTGTTTGTCTTTGCCTGTCTTTGCCCAGTTCTGCTTGAGTGGTTTGCTGGATGACTGCAAGCTCCATAAAAGCTCAGCATGGACCAGGCTTTTCCTGTTTCATTGATGCTGTTTTAGACTAATGTACATACATGCATAGACATAGCTGTGGTCCAGTAGAGCTGTAATCAATGTGCCGTGCTGTCAATTCAGCTTGGAGTTGCTGCAGTTGTAAACAATGAAGATGATGATAGTAGTGAATGAGTGCAATGATGGGGAAAGGCCAGATTGAAAATGTGTTTGGTTGGATTCCCTAATTTCCACACTGAATGAAAGTGGAATCTCACAGTAACTCCTTGGACAGATAATTCCTTCGCAAATGTCAGGGAAATGAAGCTGAGCGAGGCTGCTGCAGTGCTCTGCTATGAAACTGATAAAGGTCAGTCAACATGTGCAAATCCTGCTGCAGAGTGCTTATCATCTTAATAGCTCCCTGCGTCTGGATACCGAGCACAAACCACTGTTATTAAGGCTTAATTAATTTTCCCTGCTAGGCTTGGGATGCTACAGGGTGTGTCTGGAAGTCTATCATATCTCTCACAACATAATGTCCTGTCACACTCTGCCACACATTCACACTGCCTGGGTGTAGGGTGTTGTACACACAGAAATGATTGTCATTACAGAGTTCAGTATTAGTTCATGGCACCTCATTTGACCTGTCATACGCGCCTATCCACAGCCCTTCTTTGATTTTATTCTTTGGATTCTACAGAAACATATCATCTTCACTCTAACAACTTGCTGATAGTAATAACATATTGGTTATAGCTAATTCAGTTGGCTCGGAAATGAAGACAGCAGTCAGACTAAATTAAATGACTGCTGTTGTGTGTTCTCTGGTGATTAGTAGAATTGCACAACATTGATTGGTGTTTTATTTCACTCAGAGCTACAGTGTACTGTAAGGCCAAATGCAGGCAACTATATGACTTTTATTACACCACACTGGTTCAAGAGATTAGTTTCCGTTCAGCTGCTGTGATTATTACAGATTCATCTTCAACCTCTTCTAATATCAATTTTATGAAACTGAGTTGTGAATTAAAAAATAGCTTATAACTTTTAATACTTAGTTTTTTTTAACTATAGCTTATAGTGTGACAAGAAAATGATTAACAAAGTTTCCAGTTCTTAAATATAATCAGTTTGTTTCAACATTTCAACATTTAAAAAACTTTATGAATAATTATGTGTAATTTGTGCCAGTTAAAACTATTTTTGTTCTTTTGTTAAAGGAGCTGTTTGTAAGTTTACTCTGTCAAGAACATGGTTTATTGCAGGTGGTGGTGATTGTCGCATGACGAGAGCTTCAGCCATCATTGTCTTTATAATGCAAGAGGTTATAATACGCCCTCCGGGCAGCGCTACATCTTCAGGGCAGATTGAAGGCTGCAGTGAGTTGCTGTCATAAAGTTACGCGACGGGCTGGGGCTATCTGGTTAGCGTGCTAACTTCAGCACAAGAAAAGATGTGATAGAGACAAGAGTTAACATTGGTGTTGCTTTCCACTGCTGGAGACAGCTCTCGGTGAGTAAAGGAATGACGTTTGATGCTGAACTCACAATGTTTCTTTTTGACAGGTAAGTAAACAGCTGTTAATGCTAACATTGGCTATATAGGAATAGCAAAACCTACAAATAGCTCCTTTAATATTAAAATCAAAATATGAATTTTTAGATGGCCGTGCAAAACATATTTTAAAGGGCTTTTCAATTGTACCTTTTAAAATTCCATCTATTATTTTGCCTTGCACTTAATTTCTTGTTTAGTTTCTTTTTGTCCAAATCTGGTGTGGCCACAGAGGTAGGAGGAAACCAGCAGAAATAACTGGCACTCTCAGTAGCTATATCTCTTGACATCTGGATTTCCTCCTGTTTCTCGAGTTTTCAGAAAACACGTTGATGCTGTAATGCTCATTATGGAGGCTACATGGAGGGAGACAAGAGACTCCTTGTGTGTGTTCACAGCACTGAAAATAATTCCTTGCCATAAGAGCTCCTGTTTCGGTATTCTCTGTGGGTTGGACCTTATTTATTGAATTAAACTGCTTCTAAATGAAATACATGTGACAAAAGCTAAGGGTGAAACAGCAAACTCAAACCTCTGAAGTTGCTGCTTTTTTAGCTTCAATATTTACCACAGGCCTACAGTATTACCACCTGCTCCCATGGTCTGCATTCCTCAGGATTAGTTTCAATTCCCTCTTAGCATAGGTCACAGGTCAATGTTACTGTTAAACCAGTGTTTCAAAAAGTAGACACCAATGACCCTGAGGTGCCCTTGAAGGGGCTCAAGAAGTTCAAGAGGTTATTTATATTAGGTTTTTTTTTTGTATTTTATGTCTAAGTTGTATGTGTGTGATGTGTAAGTATATTTCTGTATCCTGGTCTAAATACTCAACACGTGTGTTGACGTGTGTTTCATATAAACATTGTTGAGGCCCTGCCTAAACGAATCCACTGACAGCATAGCAGATGTTTAGCAAAAGCTGATTTGAATGCTGCAGATGTGAGAGTGTGTGACGAAGAGACTCCACTGCCCACGTGAACTTTAAAATTGTACATGGAGCAACTAATTGGTGTTGTAGAGTGTGGATGACTTGACCAGTCAAAGAGGTTACTGACTGAGAAAAAGCTAAATTGCCAACATGCCCTCTTGTCTTCATTACTTTAGTTGCAATGCTGCCACTCAGAGGATACCAGTGGCATACCACTATGACACACTAACCAAAATATATCTAAAATAAGGCAGCTTCATTACTGTAGGAATTCAGACAGCCAAGTAGCAAACCCCAGCACCAAAGACCTGGCAATAATTGAACCAAGTAAAGAAAGACTCTTTTGACATTTTTGTCAAGACTACATTGATGTGGTATGTGTGGTATATAGTATTTCCTCTTGAATAGCAGCTAGTAAGGTTTTATTATATTGAAAGACATGATGTTTAGCAAATTCTATTCTGGGAAAAAAGGAGAGGTAGAGAGAGGAGAGTGGAAAATGGAAAGGGAGGAGGATCTGATAAGCAACAGAGGTATTCCCCTGATGGGAGGGAGTTAGATCTGTACTATCCACTCAGCAAGTGTGGGGTGAAACTCTCTGACAGCACGCTTGAGCAGGAGAAAGCAGAGATAAAGAGCTCCCCCTCCTGCTCTCATCCTGCTGGCTCCACTTTACTCTGCTCTTTGCGGATGCCAGCTGCTACGAGAGACCCTCTCTGTATCTCCCACCTGCTCCCGATAATGCAGAGAGGATTTCCGTGAACTGCAGCAACCACAGCGAGTCTAGCAGCTGATTCACGATGATTCACTTTCTCACAGCAGGTGAGACTGTCTTTACTGCGTGCATGATACAGCAGCACAGTAAGTAGCAAACAGAAACACCAGAGATCTGTGCTAGTAGTGAGTCTTCGGTTTTGGGAGTTTTTTTTCTCAGGGAGAGTGGTGTAAATAGATACAGGAGTTGAGACTGTAAGCGGATGGTGTGATTCCTGTCTTTGATGTGTGTTGTGGAGCAGTTTGGAGCCTTTATTAGCGTGAGAAAGAGAGAGAGAGGTGTTCAAACCACAGAGCCTTGCTCCTGGTGCCCCTGCTGCCCCTGCTGTCAAGATTCAGCCCATGCGATGGACAGGGATTATCCAGAGCCTCTTGTTTCGTAAAAAAAAAAAAGGTATCGCATGCCAGGGCTGATGTTGCAGCATTGAGAGAGAGAGAGAGGGAGAGAGAGAGAGAGAGAGCATGTTCTCATTGTTTGAGCTGCAATGCTGCTGTTTCTTTTGAGAGGCAAAGAAATCAAAACCAGCCATTTTATTCTCAGGTTAATCCCTATTCACAGTCCAGTTTGCCTACTTTACATCAAACTCAGCTCAGTTTATAAAAAATCCCTAGATTATAGCTCTAAACCATCCCTAAAGATAAAATTGTGTTTTTACTTCATATATGATAGTTTTTAGCTGAGACCCACCGATTTTCTCAGCGGGGATTGAACTCTTGTTTACATTATGGTAACACTTCTACTGTACATTCTTTCTCTTCTTTATCTGGCTTGATGGAAGCAGAAACTCTACTTAACCTGATGGTCACCGTTCTGGAGCTCGTTGACATAATAGTGGTGCGAGACTGTGCCCGTTTTTGGAATGAAATTCTTCCTGGAACTTGATCTGAGTCAAACACAGAACTTTTCTGAGCATAAGTACTGTCCTTCACACAAAATATCTCTACTAAGTTTATGCCACCAATAAACATATATTTACAAAATAACTTATGCCTCACTGCTGTATCACATAATTTACTTGGGATTAATAGCTTTATACTATTTATCTATGTATGTTTTATAACCATATCCTTTTGATGCTTTTGAATTAAGAAACACCAGTTATTGATTAGAGCACGTGTGACTGTGAATGATTCTGTTATAGATTGATTGCATTCAAATCAATATGCAAATTAAAGATGAACCTGAGTTGAACCAGAAGCTGAATTGACAGACATGACTACAAGGTGATGTAGCGGATTTCCTTTTTTTTTTTTTTTTTTACCTTAAATACTGGTACATTATGATAATCCATAATTTATGTAGAGTCACTACACAGAATCCTAATTGTGACATTAAATGCTGGCAACCATCTGACTTCTCCTCTTTATAATCTAGAAGGCAAGACACTGTGCTAACTCATCTGCAGCAGGAGTTCATTTTCTCCTTTGGGACACTGTTGTCACAAGCATTAATGGAAGCTATAGTTTTCTGCAAACAAATAGACCTGCTGTGCTGCAGTGTTTGTACACTAACTGGGGATGCTGCAAATTCCGTGACAAATAGTTCAGAAATAATGCGGCTAAAACAAAAGCCTCAAAGAATGCAAATTCCTAATTAACAGGGGAAGCTGGTGCAGTATTTGCCCTGTGCAGCTCAGCAAATTATGAGCTGTTACCAGGAACAAACCTGGCCAAGCCTGTGTGTGTATATGTCTATGTGTATGTGTGTGTGTGTGTGTGTGTGTGTGTGTGTGTGTATATGTGTGTGTGTGTGTGTGTGTGTGTGTGTGTGTGTGTGTGCATGCATGTTTGTGAATGTATATGTGATCAATAGCAATTTTAACATGACTGTATGTGTAGGTTTAGTATATTGTTTACATTTGATATCATGTTGTTTGTGTATGCAGAATCGCTGAACATCATTCCTGTTCAATACGCCCTCTGAACTTTTCTGAAATGTCAACTCATAAATCTTTCCACTCTGCTCACTTCCTTTCCCCTCCCTTTGCTGCATGGTGATGCAACGAGGCACCACTTTCTGTTTGTATCTCTGCACATAGTACTTAAACTTAACAGCTGTCCCTCAGCGGATTCACCCCTTACTGCTAGATGTGTGGTTATATATTTACCTTTGGTACACTTTAAGTGAGGATAGTGTAAACAGATTTATCTCAGCTATTTGTCTGTGCTGGTGAGTAAGTTTATGAAAAGGCAGCATGTGAATTTACCCTCTGCACAGCAGTATTTACTGAGTTTTTTTTTTTTTTGCACGTGTGTGCACAGTATTTTTCAGCTTCTGAGGAAAAATAGTGTTTTGTTTTTCTTCTGTAATAGACTGTGTGATGGTGAAAGGAGAAGATAAGAGGGCAGATGTTCAGTCAACCTGAATGGGACTAAGACTCCTGCACTTCATAACTGTTATCCTCTTACTATGACAAATAGCTGTCTCCTCACAAGCTACACCTCAGTACAGAGCTCAGACAGGCCTTTGATGCTAGATATTAGTTATAGCAATGGGGATCCCAATGCTGGAAAGTTTATATATATTATCCATATTATGTTGTATAATATTTCTATAGATCACATGTTTTTCAAAACTTTGTATATGTCTAAGATTAAAAATGATGCTCTAAGGAGAAAGCCAGCGGCATCTTAAGGGATGTGTCACAGTTTGACACACCCATACACCTTACAGGTCCTCTGCAGTATACTCTCTTGTGGTTTTGTGTAAATAGTGAGAGAAATTAAATGAAATGGAGAGCTAAACACGATGAATGATTGAAGCTTAACCTTCCAAGATGGTGCGATGATAAGTGTAGGCGTTTGATAAATACATCCACTGATTATTTTTTTATGAAGCATCAACCAGGTACATTAGGAGAAAGAAGTTTGCCAATCAGGATGTGTCAGATCAAAAGTTTGTTCGGGGCTGTTGAGCTATGTCAGCGTATTTGACAGTAGACCTAGCATAGTAGATAGACACATAGTAGATGTAGACAGTATTTCAGTAGAATACCAGTGGCATGATATTAGACTAAAAAGGATTTTGCTTTGTTTTGTCATTAAACTGTAAAAGAGCCTAAATCTTGTCCTTGCCTAATCATATGTCAATATACAATAGACAACAGCCTATAGAAAAAGAGTCATAGCATAATATTTCAGTCCTCTCAACACCAGCGGCACTAGCTACTTGTCTGTTTCTTATTCTATCCTGTGACAGTAACATGCCTTTATGCTCTAGTTAAAGCAATGAATGGCCCCAACTAATTGAAATCGATAAAGCCTGGTGAGCCGGCTAAGGGAGAGTGCTGAGCCCTACATTTTGTGTAAAAGAATATGAGCTGTAATTCCTGACCAAGCTGTACCATAGATGTACCAACTGAGTGAGGCACTATTGTAAGCTTAGAAACAGCTGCGCGAGGACATGATCAGACAGGAATATGATTAATGATTTGATACTTATTTTGTTTTCTCCTCCGGTGTTGTTCTCTCTCCCTCTCCCTCTGTCCTGCAGCCACAACCTGAGGGCTACATCGTTTCGGCATCCTGTGACTGGACAGATTTCCCCCGAAAACACAGAATACACACTACAAGACAGGTGAGTTGGTCTTTGCTCTTCCTGGTAATGATGCATCCGTGAATATATCGAGAGGTCAATTCAAGGTCATGTGGTTGGAGCCCAAAAATAGACTGGGAAGTAGTCTATCACCCTCCTTGGTGAAGCATATGACGATAGGGGGGTTGGGTTGGAAGATT
Organism: Seriola lalandi dorsalis; assembly: GCF_002814215.2. Taxonomy (NCBI): domain Eukaryota; kingdom Metazoa; phylum Chordata; class Actinopteri; order Carangiformes; family Carangidae; genus Seriola; species Seriola lalandi. The sequence continues at coordinate 45,138 of NW_019524844.1, read as the reverse complement.
TCTATTCTGCAGTAACAAGGAGAGTGAAACCACTCGACTCTCAATTAACTGTTCATCAGAAAACTGAGTTGCAGTTATAGTCAGAACAAGAAAGGATGGGCAATGTATTTTTTTTTTAATTGAATTTATTCATTACCATCATGGTATTCATAGCTGACTCCGCACACATGTTACTGGATGTGGATCCTGGATGCTCTTTAGCTTTATTCTTTAAATTATTGCCTTAATAAAATTTATGGTAATGACACAGTTGACAGGCACATGTGATTTTGACCACATTCATAACACATCTGGAGTCATGAATCCGTCTCATCAATCAGCCAAGCTTTGTTAATGTTGGCTTTATTATAAGAATAATGATCCATCTGAGCTATTTCTCTCAATGTAGTCGAAGTCATAAAAGCAGAAGCCTGACTGTGTGCTCTTGACTTAAGCACTGATAGAGTTTCTACAAGGTTTTTCAGTGCCAAGCAAGTTTTTCTTAAGAAGGACACCTCTTTGATGTATTGTATATTAAATACCAGCATGTCACCTGCCTTGTTTTTATTTACTACAGTATACAATATATTTACCTCGGCACCGCAGCTGGATTTCTTGTCATTGTTTCATTCCATTGTGTGAATCTCATCCTGCGAAACCGTCAAAGCTGTATGGCAGGTTTAGAGCACAACATAAACCGGCAGGTGTCTGATCGTATTTAAGCTGGCTGGTGTAAGATGACCATGCCTAGCAAAGATACCGCTATAGGCAGAAGCATGTTGAGTGACCTCTGCAGTCTCACTAATTAAAAGCTGTTTTGTTAAGGCAATGCGAAGCTGATTGCGATTCATCTGCACCCTCCTCTGTCATTCATTTCCTGAAACTCCTCATTAATCCTTGTTCAGTGCTGTTGAGCCAAGGATTTGTATACCATCAAGGGGCTTTAAGCTATGGTTGCCTCACTCGCATATTTTAAACATTAACAGAATGACTCTGGTACCGACAAATGCTAGTCCTAATCTCTTTAAGCTTATTATAGTAAGAATAGCATCAGTTCTATGCCCCTCCCACAGCAACATGACAAGGATGTCATGTAACGGGCAAGACAAGGTTAAGAAACCCAGTCATAGAACATACAGTAAGCATGTTAAAGTTTTGTCTTAGTTCTTTTTATTTTTAAAGAAACACATCAACATATTTCCTACTTGAGCCACTGGCTGTGTTAACTGAACAGGTTGACAGAAGCTTTGTACTTACAGCAAACACATTACTACCAAAATCAGTAAAGAGTTCTGAACAATGGCCAAGTCAGATATGTACTAAAAGAAGACAAACTGGTGTCACCTTCCCTTCGTGTTTTTGAGGCGACTAGTCTTCAGCTCACACCAGGAAATAGAGCTACCTTTGTGATACCTGTAAAAATAGTATTACATTCTTTGTAGCCTGTATTTGAAGTCTTGATCAATAACTTAATCTGCGTTTCACCTACCCACATGACAACCCGCCCTACTTTGTGAAGGCAACCACTCTAAAAATCTATGTACTTGGCTTTTCCAATGCAGTGGATGACATACAATGTTCAATTAGATTACATACGTGTTCCCTTTGACTTCTGGTCTTTGTGCTTAGCTAGGACACAGTAAACACACCAGAAGATTTCTACTCATTTTAAGAGCTCAGTTACTTTCTGTTAATCAGAGAAATTGTTTAAAACACCGACAAGAAATCTCCAAGCAGTTTTGACTGATAGAATTATGCTTGTAGACTGCACCACAGCTCAGTCATTAAATAAGAAATCCAGAAGTAAAGAGATGTGAAACTTGGTGGCTTGTAAGATAAAAGTAGCTCACTGAAACTCACTCTAGCTCACACAAAAAATTCATCTTCCTATTTAATGCATCTCATTTCCACCTTCATCGCTAAAATCCTGAAGACTTGAGCGTAGTGTGTAACAGCCGGGATGCAGTCTTACTATTCAATGTGTGCAGCGCAAGCGTGACCTCACCGCGACCTCACTGCGACTGCAAAGCGTTGCTTCTGTTCACTGACACTGTGATGTTATGGGCTTCGTTCTGTGCATAATGATATCTGGATAGGAAGTGGGTTACTTCCATGAATCACACACTCACTTCCAAGTAAGGAGGAACTCAGTGTGTTCCCTGGAGACCCCAATCAGATTGAGGACAGAGCATGAAAAAGAGCTTCAGGAGGCCCTTCCACATGGAGAGGTCGATCAGCCTTTGCTTTGCAGTCCTGAAGGCTTTGGCTTTGTTATAGATTATCACACATGATCAATTTGTCAGATCTCTTCATGTAGACCCCCTGCCTGAAAGGATTAAAAAACGTCAAATCTGCCCTCATTTCCATCATAGCAAGAGAAGCAGAAAGAGATGGAGCTTAGAGTCTTTCCACCTTCTTGCGCTATGTGATGTGAAATATTGCCCCTCTCTAACACATGCCACAACAAATCTCCTGGGGACTGTTCCACTGACAGACGTGGTAAACAGTATGAAAGCTTCACATAAAACAGCAGAGTACCCTTCATACGACAGAAACATCCTGTAAAAATGATGGCTGCAGTCCACGCTGTGAGTGCAGACACTAAGTTTTGTTCCACTGTTATCTCTCTCTCTTTACCCTTGTTGTACCAGCATTTTTGCTTTTGGTCTCTGACACACATCTTTAGTTTATCTGCTTTTTTTGTTTTAGCCTTGGTGTAGTGCAGCACACAAAGCAGGAAAAAATAAGAGGTTCAGTGCTGCTTTTAACCCCTTTGCACAACAATGCAGGGGTCAAGTGGCAGTGTTGTCAGAGGGACAGGTCACGCATTGTTTCCCATTGTGAGCTCACTCCTACAGTCAAGAAGAGGTTCTGGGCAGTTGCATGTCAGTTATACATGGTTGACTTGCTGCAGACAAGTTCCGTTTTTATATAGAGAATTTTTACTGGCCTTTTTAACATAGGTATGCAAACATAATTATCAGGGGAAATTAAAGGCTTTAAGCAAATTTCTAAATTCTTAAGAGGTGACATACATGATCGATGGTGGATGCTAGATGTGATCATTAGTGCAAGTCATGTTGCTGAAGCTCATTATATGAATCAGTCAGACAACACTAAGGTGCCACACGATTATTGAAAGTGAGCGTTAACATTGCTTGACTGTTGCCTGGCCTTCTCTGGCTTCCAGAGTTTAATGTCAAGTCAGATATGAATGCACAGATTGCTTTACCCACAGGCTTTGGTCTACAAGTAGTGCTTAGAAGCATCCCTGAGCACTTGTGAAATCCTGAAGCTGGGCTACAGGTTCTCAAGACTGGTAAGTTCCTCTAGTGTCAGGTAGGAACAAGAAGATGGAGCTGCAGTGGACATGTCATCACTAAAACATGTTGACAGAATTGTGGAAAAATTACCTGGTTTGTCAAATCTCAATTTCAGTTGTGACACCAATGTTAGGTCTAGAGTACGGCTTAAGCAACCCAACAGCAGTCCATGGATCTGTCCTGATTTGATTTAATGGATGGTGGTGGTAGAGCAATGAGTAGGGACACGCTAAATAACCATTTATGCTGACTTGCTTCACCCCTTCAAATGGCTTCTTAGGGAGACAAGGAAGGTGTCACCTAAAGATGGTTCCAGGCGTGTGACAGTGACATTTTAATTTAGTGGTCTGCAAAGTCATCAGATTAGAGCACCTGTAGAATGTGACGTAACAGGCAATCTGCAGGATTTGTGGATTAAAAATCTGTTGGAACTGCATGTTATTACTTAATGAGCCTAAAATAAAATTCCCAAGAAATGTCATTGGAACCTTTTTAAATCAAACTAATCCTTGCTGGCTCCAGTTTTCCCATTATCACTGATGCATCTCCTTTTGAGCCAATAGAACAAATCGAAAGCTGCAGCAACCTGGAAAAAAAGTCCTTGAAATAATGGTAGAGAAAACTTGGTGATAAATAAACTGGAGAGAAAATAGCTTGAAGCAACCACTCTGCCTGCAGTGCTGGACAACATGGCTCCAACCTCCAATACCAACATCAGTATTATAAGTTTCAGACAAATTTTAGACAAACGTTATTCATATTCTATTCAAACTACCCCTACCACTTAACATGTTTATGACGTGTTTGTGAAGGTTGGAGTAGGTTACTCCCTCAATTCATTCATAGAAATTACTGTATATAAAGAGTCACACAAATGTACAATGTTGCTGACCACCTGTAGTAATTTGTATTTTGACATACGACATAATTTCTTATTATTATTTCTTATTATTATTATAAATGTTAGCATGGAATGCTAACATTATTATTGCCTAAACTGAGTGAATGGTAAATGACAGAGCAGGGAGATAAAGCACTGAATATCTTGGGACACACAGGCAAACATAAAACATTATTATTATTACAAACATATTGTTTGTACTTTAAAACTGGACAGTGGAGCTAAAGCACCACAGTAGTTCAGCATGTAACTTTCGAATTATACCACCAATGATGCTGACTTTAACACCTTAAATGCTTTTAATGTGTAGCCCCAATAAGCTGTCAAAAGATAATACATGTATTAGTGTATGCAGTGTGTGTGTGTGTGTGTGTGTGTGTGTGTGTGTGTGTGTGTGTGTCAGAGGGTGTAACATGGGGCTTCTGTTTTGTTTTGTTTTGTTTTGTTTTGTTTTGGGCTGTTATCTGGGTGTGTATAAGCCCTGCCCCAGGGTGAGTGTCAGACCCACTACAGTATTTTGACCACAAGGCTTCCACTGATCAACTGAAAAGCCATTGGCTGTGACAGGTCGCATGGCGGTGTCAGGAAATAGTCATATCCTTTTATATCTGAAAGCTCAGCACAGGGCTGCGTTCTGCTATACTGCATGTCTGTAGTTTGTCAAGGAACTGAGAAGAAAAAACACTATCCAGTGCTTCTCATCCTGTCTGTGTTAGTGATCCTCTTCTACGCTGCCTTCTCAACTGTAGGATAGAGTCCCGTATGTCCAAGTCAGCAGCCCACCAGAGATCCCCCAGTATGGTCACAGGGTCCTCCAAGGCAGTGACCTCTGCAGCAGCAGATGCCACCTCAGGGTCAAAGGTGAGGAGCAGTGTTTCTCTTCTCTGAGAGTCCAGCTGTTTCATGTCAAGTATGTTTTGCTTGTGTTAGTTTTAATGTAGAACCTAAACTTTGAAATTCTCATTATGTTTATAGAGAAAATGAATCTTAAAATAGTATAGTATAGTAAAATGTTCAAAAAGGTTTTTTTTTTATATTTATTGTAATCCACCATACATTTCTGTTTAGTGTAGCGAATTGCTCTTGGAGCTCTCTTGATGACTGTTAATGGTCATGTTGATAAATTGGTTTAATCAACTCTAGGAGACATTATCTCATTGTGAGTAATGACCACAGAGAGAAATAATTCAGTAATTTTTCAAGCTTAATAAAACTCAAATACACATCCTGTGGGACTGGACAGGGGCGTATGCATCTTTCTGCCATTCTTGCTGTTGTTTCCACAGCAATCATGGAAATTTTTGGCGCAAACATGTTGTGTCACTGAATGTGGGACACGCCACAGAAGCACAGGAAAATAGAAAGACACTTCGAAATCTAAAATTTCTAATGGCACCCCTGAAAGCCACTTAAAGACAGTTGATATTGATGTTAGAGACACTTGTTCCTCTGGGGAAAATTATCCGCAAAAATGCTTTTAATTAGTTTGCGTATTGATTTTTTTGTGTGATTTAATCATCTTACTATTTACATTTTGGTACCACTGGTGTTTTTGATTGTCTAATTAAAACAGTTATGATTGTGTCTCACTTATGTCTTTGTATAAGGAATTGCATATACATATTTGTCCCCTCAGCATTTGTCTTCTTTCAGCTTTGAGCTGGTCAACATGACAACCCAAAGTATTTCTGTAGAAAAATACCTGAGAAAAAGTGTGAGCTCATTGTCACAGAGAAGATGTAGTCTGAAATGACTGTGTCTAAAAATATGCCTGATTATAAATGGATTCACACATCCACAGGAACAGCAGTTGGTATTTCCTCTTCTCATTCGGGGTGTTAAAAGAAGGAAGTTCATGGAAAATGCCATTTTACTTAGTTTAAAGACTGTTTGTCTTTACTTTTCAGTTAACTAAATTTGCAGTTGTATTGTTTGTGCTGTGGATGACAGTGGTCAGTACAATACTACTCGCTATTAATAATAGCTGTATTCTGTAAGCAAAGTCAATTGAATTACAGTTCTTCAGCATAGCTACCATATAATCTCATCCTCCTTGGTTTTTCTTTTTTGCAGGGCTCCAGAGTTACGGGGAAAGTACACAGTTTTGGCAAGCGGGATCATGCTATTAAAAGAAACCTCAACATCCCAGTGGTGGTGAGAGGCTGGCTCTATAAACAGGTGAGCCAGAGTTCCTCTGGTCAATTTTGATATTTTAATGTATTGAAAATGCCAAACATTCTCCTTGTCCTGGTTCAAAATGAGAGGATCTGCTGGTTTACTCTGTTTTACATCATTTGAATTTAATATTTTGGGGTATTGGACTATTACTCAGACAAAACAAGACGTCACCCTAGGCATTTTGCCAATATTTTCTAACAAGGGAATGAATTAATCAATCATAAAAATAAGCATTAGTTGCAGCCTTACAAATGTTAAAAAGAAAACACAGCCTCAAATCTGTCACATCTGAAATACCAGTCACATATTCATAGTTTACCCTCCCTGCAGAAGGTGAGATATTTCACTGTACGACAGGTACATCTGTGTGTTGTGTGAAAGCAACCTTGTCTGCTAAAGATAAACATGATAATTTACATCATTATTCTCTGCACTAAAGCTCTTATCAGTAATCTATCATTGTGTACAGAATACGATGTGATATGTCAGTAAAAATGAATGTTCAGAATGACCTTGCAACCATTTTAGTGAATCTGGACTTTAATGTCTTATGTGAGCGCACAATTCTAAGAAGTATTAGATATAAAAAGCACAGACCAAACCCAGAGTTGGAGACCTACAGTACTGAGTTAAATGTAGAGAAAGAAAAAAAAAAAAAATAGAATTATTGCTCCAGTGATATGCATAAAGCCCCGACCCCACCCGTTCCTCAATTCCCAAACTACACTTTTTAATTGAAATGTGAATTACATTGTGTTACTCCAAGGTGGATTTCTAAATACACTGTGTGTTGTGTTTCCCCCTTTACCTCCAGGACAGCTCTGGAATGCGACTGTGGAAACGGAAGTGGTTTGTTTTGTCAGACTACTGCTTGTTTTACTACAAAGGTGAGTCTGTGAAAAGTGCACTTGGCCAGGGTTTAAGAGACAACATTTTTTAGATCACTGTTGTTTCTCTTCAGATCGTATAAATCTTTCGCCTTTTACTAAAGATTTCTGTGGAGAGGAACAATAAGAGTTCAAATAAATTTTTTGATGCCCTGCTGAAAGGTGGGGCTTAAAAAAAAAAGAAAAAAAAGAAAAAAAAAAAGCAGGTGTCGTGTGGCGTAGTGGTGTAAGCAGGCGCCCCAAGGCTGCAATCGTCGCTGCAGTCGGCCCCGGCTCGAGTCCCGCATTGGACGGCCTTTGCGGCATGTCATTCCCCCTCTCTGCCCATTTCCTGTCTCTCTCTACTGTCCTGTCCATTAAAGGCATAAAAAAAGCCCAAAAAATATACTTAAAAAAAAAAGAGACAAAATTTACAATGGATTTGGTTGTAAAATTAGAAACACAAACCTTTAGTGATCTCCTCTGCAGGAAGATACATTTCTTGATAAATAACAGCCTGTAATTAGACGTATGACATCTACTGCTGTTTCTTACTCTCCCTGGTTTTCTATTCCTCTCACTTCTCCTTCCTCATTAACTTGAGTGTTTTATTATGGGATATAATCTCTGCTTGCGTTGCTATAGCATCTACCTCCTCTCCTCCATTAATCATACTGAATAATAGATAAACCACATGCCACCTCGTGCCACATGCTGCCACATGGCCCCTTCCAGACAAGAGTCACCCATGAATTATGCCTTACTGATCTCCCTGCTGTTCATAAATCTGCAGTCACTTGTAAACATCATAAAAAAATCTTGGCAGAATTAGAGATTGTTGTTTTGGGTGCCCGTAACAATATTCTATGTGTGTGTGTGTGTGTGTGTGTGTGTGTGTGTGTATGTGTCTGTGTGTGTCCTTGCTTCACAGACAGCCGAGAGGAGACAGTACTCGGTAGCATCCCTCTCCCCAGTTATGTCATCGCACCAGTTGAGCCTGATGACCACATAAACCGCAAATATGCTTTCAAGGTAACACTAAAGTGGCACTGAATCACATTTATGAAAGACACAATCATGTCCATGTGTAGCGAGCAAATCTTGTTCACTATTTACAGTGTTTCTAGGAATGTTTATTGCTACATCACTATTGGATAGCAATCCTCACATACTGCCCCCTCCCCAAATGTGGTCTCTGTAATACAGGAAGGCTGGCTGGGTACTCGTGTACTTGAGTACCAAAGAAAATGTGTCTGTAGCATCAAAAACTGTCAAAAGTCTTCTTCACTTATTGTTTTATCAAATATTTAAAAAAGAAAAAAAAACAACAACAAATTCTTAAAGTAAGTTAGGGAAAAAGTATTGCTTTGTCATCCCTACTGAAACGAGTACTGTTTTACACTCTCACTTACAATTTCAACTTATGTTAACATTTTTGTGCAAGAGAGATTTTGCATTCAACTCAGGTTTTAAATTCTATGAAGATTTCTTCCTGAAGCAGAGTTTTGCAGATTCTGGTGGAAATTTTGACCCTCTGGTCCCTGACCTTTATTAAAGCAAACCCAACAGTGCGTGTGACAGTGGATGGCTACAGTACAACCCTTTATGTATTCTAGTCACACTTCTAAAAGACACGATCTGCTCATATTAGCATATGTATTTCAAGTAAGGTAGACTTATGCATGGTCTGACTTTATTCAACTTTTGTGAGCAGGGGCAGAAACAAATGTTTCACTGTGTTTCAGTTCCTCAGCCACTGTGCTGGAGAGGCTGCAGCAGTGCAGTCTGTAATATGGTGTGCACAGTGCAACAACTTTGTTCTTTCACAGAAATTTGAATGACACATAACTTCTTTATTATATCACAACAGCCAGACACTATGTGGTAATAGTGTCATTTTTACTTGAAAGTGTGCAGCAGAACTTCTCCTTGCATGCGCCAAAGTCTTTTTTTTTCTTCTTTTCCTTCTGTGAATTCTGCCAGAGGACAGCAAAGGGATTCATGTCTTTTTCTTAGAGCAAGAGGGTTAACAATATCCAGCTCCTCCTTTGTGAAAACACAGAGCTTGTTGCAAATAACAATAGTGCCTGAATGTTTGATGCATCACTGCAGCTTCAGGGCATTCTGTTGCAATCCTTACAGCTCCTTTGTACTTGGGCTTTTTGTTCTTGGATTCTGTTTGTATGGATGTGAATATGAATGCGTGTGCTTGTGTGGTATGTATCGCCTGTGCTTTAAAGATCATATTACATACAATGGAATTTGTATGATAATAGTTCTGCGGGGAATATTAATTATACATTCAGCCTATTCACCGTCTCCTCCCACTGCCTGCCAGGGAATATATGTAAGGTTAGGTGAAATGAGCCTGGGCTCTGCTGTACCACCCGGTATTTAAGAGATCCTTATTTCTTCCCTCCCTCTCCCTGAGCCATCATGCATTAAACAGCAGGAGATTTCATTACATGCATCCGAGGTGCTTTGGAAATTTTCAGTTACTGCTAAGTAAGCATGACAACTGCTCAGTAGATGTCTACTGTTGTTCAACAATGGGATGTTCCAGACTATTAGAGCCACTGACATGTACAGTGAATTTCAGACTACAGCTTGTGTTGGCCCGAAGTAATGAGTTGAAATAATTGACTACAGATAGTGAAAACCAAATTCAGAAGCATCAGTTGAGTAGAGAAGATATTAGATGCCACATTAGGTTGTATAAGTCAGTACAGTTCCTCTCTGAAATATTTACACTTATTATTAAGCTTTGTATTATAATTTGTTTTACCTTCCTTTAAGCATTGCAGGCTGTACTGTGATGCAACAATGATGTGTCCGATTTTAAAGTGTCAAAACACTTACTGTGTGATGCAGCTGTACTGTATGATGTTACTCACACTCGCTTCTGTGACGTCTCCCAAAGGACCACAGACATTTCTGTTCTTTCTTATTGAGTCAGCACTGATCTGCTGTAACTTCCTGTTGTTTTCTGTTCTCTTATTTTTGCTCATCTCACTGTGTTTCTCTCATTCCCTGTTGGTCAATTGCCTCCCATTGTGACCTGGTGTGTGTGCGCGGGCGGAGTGAGTACTGTTCTCTGCGGGCGGCCATCCTGAATCACACAGACTTCCTGTCTTGCATGAATAGGTATTTGATTTCACTTTAGCCTCATCAGTGGACCGCCATTCTCAGCTCATTTTGTTTCATATCATGCTACTAGCTGCTGAATACGCATTACTATAAATGTGCATCAAAGCCCTATCATGTACAGACATGACTACAGCAACACTCATCCATGGACAATGCCAGAGTGTGTGGGAGTGCCGTTAGTTTTAGTAAACAATTTGGATGTGAATGTTTAAAAAAAAAAAGGACAAAGCTTCTGTTACTGACACTCACCTCTTCTACATGTATAGTAAGTACACTGTGAGTGAGTATTAAGACAGTAACACTTTTGTTACTTGTTACTGCTGTTTTGCACTGTACTCCAGCAAATTAGATTTTCAATCAAAAAAATAAAATTGTTCTCATTCAGAGCAGAAATGATAATACTCTTATTCATAGTTACCAAAAGAAAACAGTCTCTCCCTGCACTGTTCACCCAGTGTGGATATAAACGTTGTCAAATCAAAGGTGGGCGTCTGCACTTTAACCTCAAAGTCATCATTTCAGTTCAAATCCAATGTGCTGGACCACAGAGCAAGAAAAAGAAAACGTGTGAAATATCCAGATGTTTAGTACGTTAGCCAAATGCTAATTTTATGAATGTGGTCAACTGGGAGAGCATGACAATCATATTGCCGGTTGATCTTTCTCATAGACGCACATCCTCAGTGGCTCTGGTATTTGTCTTGTCGAGCTGTGTATCACTTATCACCTTGTTATCATCATGGGAGAGGTGGGACAACAGCGTCACAGCCATTATTTTCATATTTTCATTGCATTTCTTCGGATGTTTGCTAACATCAGCAATTTGCCCCCTGCTGCTGTACATATATTAATTTGTATATTGTTTTGCAACTGAAGATACAATATAATCCGTTAGCTTGTTTCTCCGCATCTGTTCTGAAGCAGGTTCTTTTTTAAATTGACTTCACAGTGTTTGGCTTAGAACTTGTCTAAAAGTTGAAGAATTTTCAGTAGAATGACTGTATTCACTTTATACTCAAAATAGATAAATCATGGTGGTTAATAGGAAGGTATTTTGAGCTAGTGAAGTGCTCATAGCGACTGCAACATGCTATGACAGTTTATGAACATAAAAAAAAGAGGGGAGCAGGATTATATCTTTGTAGTTACTGAGAGAACCTTTTTCTGTTATTGTGGATAGGTTTTTTTTTTTTTTGCAGATTTTACTTGTACTGTATTCAGTGAAGATCACACTGTTTCCATGGTATACACTATATAATGCAGTTGGTCCTTTTTAGTGGGTGTCAGCAGTTATTCGTGAATTTTGTTATGGTGGAGTTACAACAATTAATGTGAAATAACTAGCATTTTACATAAATATGTTGATGCTTGCACTTTTTTTTTACTATATATTGGGTAGATCAGTGCGACATATTTAGCAGATGACTGTGGTATAGCTGGTTGTCTGCATCGGAAGTGGATGGGGTTCGGTGAAGTTTGGAGGATTTGGTGGCCACACTGTACAATCAAGCTGTTGAGACAGATTTATACCGTCACATAGAAATGACAAGCAAGATAATATTTATAATGTGTAATGTGTGTGTTTGTGTGTGTGTGTGTGTGTGTGTGTGTGTGTGTGTGTGTGTGTGTGTGTGTGTGTGTGTGTATCCTGCCTAAAGTGGTGACAGGTAATTGACTTTCCTTTGCTGCTGTATGGCTATTTCCTGAGTCGCTGTCTAATTTCTGTGTGCTAAAGAGGCTGTACAGAGTTTTTTTTTAAATAAATGTAACCTGGGTAATGCTTTTTTCCTTGCCAGAAACAACACAATGTTCACATTGTTTCTACTTCAGCGCTTTGCTCCCTCCCTACTCTTTTTTTTTTCAGTAAAATGTCGCTGTGAACTGACTGAGCTGACAGCTGTCAGTCTCAGTACACAAGGCAGCAAAGGTTTTCACTCATCGGCCTCACTGGCAGGTTTTTCTTAGGTATAGAAGTTCTCATATCTATCCTCTGTCTCTCTCCCTCTCGCTCTCCCTCTCTCTGATAGGCGAGCCACACAGGAATGCGCTCCTACATTTACAATAAGAACTCTGTGATTGGCTCACAGGCAGAACACTGCGGGATGCGGACATATTTCTTCAGTGCGGACACACAGGAGGACATGAATGGCTGGATCCGGGCCATGAACCAGGCTGCGCTAATGCAGCAGAGTCACACTATAAAGAGGTTGGTCTTGCTCTACCGAGTAGGATTCTCTTCCCTCATTGGTTGGGCATCCACTAGTATCAACATCTTTCCTTCCATAAAGCACAGCAGTCTCTGTCAGCTGGATATGTCTTGAGATGATATTATGAAGGGAACCTGGGCATCATAGTATTCAACCAAATAGTTATTTTTAATCATCGTGTGTTATTTCGTCTACAGTGTTAGACTGCAGTGTTGAACTGACCACTGCTTTAATGCTGCTTTCATAACTATAATTTGCTCCTTTTTCCTGCCTTCATGGGCTTTGTTTTAACAGCAGTCTTCCACAGCAGGTGCAACTCTGTCCGTCTGTTCTAGGGCACAAAGATGTCTGCAGTGTGTGTGTGTGTGTGTGTGTGTGTGTGTGTGTGTGTGTGTGTGTGTGTGTGTGTGTACTGCATCTGGGTCTGGTATAAATGAGGCTCATTGCAACCATTGCCAGCTGAGCACAAGCCTCACATAAGAGATGTTCTAATGCAGATTGTCTTTCTACAGCAGTAATCACAATGTAGAGCTGTCCGCAGAATGTTTTGGAAAATATTCACAATCAATGGCAGAAATAGTCTGCAATACAGTCTGATACTCTGTGACAATTGTATCTGTGTTAAATGTATTACAAACTGCATCTAGACGTGTTGGATTAGCTGGATGCATCACTTATCCGGTGGTCGGAACAGTTCAAATGTCTGTGCAATAATGCCACTTAGAGGCCAACGTAAGTAATTACTCCTGAAATGTTTATTTTGAAAAGCACTCAGTGTCCTACATGAAAATCCTAGTTTGGTCCCTTGAAATGAAACATTAATTATATGAAATGCTTTGCACTAATGAAGGTATAATAAATGATAACACTAAACTCACTTATTCAATCATCCAAAGCACGTCTTTTATTACTGCTCCTATCTTCATATTCTACCTCAGGAGTTACTTTCCCAAGAAATAAGCAACTTTTAAGTGTATTCAGTTTGTAAAATTAAAAGTAAAATGTTTGAGTACCATACTACCCAAAGCTATTTAATGAAGACAAAACAACTGTCAATTCTCCCTGGGGATTCTCTCTTTATGGATTCTCCAGCAAAACCTCTAAAAAGTGCAGATGTAAACTTACTGAATAACTCCCTATGGTCTCTGATCTTTCCTGAGTGAAACTCAGTAATGGATCTGACCGTATGTAAAAGTGTCTCTGCAAATGAATTGGGAAATTACCTTCAGGATCATGAAGGTTAATTTTTGTGGCCACTGTGCTTTTTTTTATCCACCTCTTAATGCTTTAAACAAGGGATTCATTTTTCAAGAATAGAGCTGCTATTCACCATAATATACAATGAACAGGAAAAATTAGATAATGAATAAACAAGTATATGAATGTAGCCATTTATAACAGTTGTACTGTTCTACTTCGAGACATACTCTGTAACTTGGGATATGTTGTATGTAGAAATGTTTTTCAATTAAATAAACTTGATAAATATAGTGAAAAACACACCTACAGTTCAAACAGAATATAATAATTGGTGTTAATATTAAATCATCCCCTCTCACTTTTTTTCAGAGAGGTGGAGAAGGCGGAGAAGGCTGCACAGCAAGCAGTTCCACAGACCAACCATGTCCACATCAACCAGAACTCATCTCAGTCAGAAAGCCTTCATAGGACAGATAGAGAGGAACCTCACGATAACGGTATCAGACTGGCTCATGGAGATGAGGTGAGGTATGGATTAGAGGTCCAAGGGAGGCCCAGCCAGTCAGCCACAGAGGAAAGAGCAGAGAGACTCTCTCCAAACTCTGTCAATGGTGCCGCCCACAAGAACGAACAGCAAACTGTAATCCAAGTGACTCTGCCGCCGGAACAAAATGGAAATCTTGTCTATCAGAGGGGCTTTGTTTCGCAGGCAGGCACTGAGAAACATGTGCAGAGGAAGAATACACTGGCTCAGGTGGAGCAGTGGGTCAAAGTTCAAAAAGGGGATCCAATCAAGAGGTCAGTTTGACGTCACACAGCCAGTTTGAATCGACCAACATTTCTCTCTAACAGCAGCATGAACAATGATGAAAATAAAAACTTTGAGTAAATGCTTCCCTCTAGTGGCTTTTATGAGTACATGAATATTTCAGTGGCTCAGTGTCTTATTTAATTTTATTTTATTTTATGTAGAAAAAGAATTGTAATTGGGAACAGATAATATCCAAATCTTTATATAAAAGTAAAATTCTTCCATGTGTTTCTCTGTCTCAGTGCTCCCTCTGCTGAGTACAACCTCCCCCGGCGGACTCCTCCCTTAAAGCCCAAAGCCAGCACAGTGGATGCCACCTATCAGTCGTTGCCAAAGTCTCCACGTCTCCCGCCTGACAGCAATTCTCCTCCAGCAACATGCAACCTGCCCAGTGACTACAAGTATGCTCATGACCGGCTCAGCCACTTCCGCATGTCCACTGATGAGCGAATGGCCACCAAGGAGGGAATGGTGTGGCAGCTGTATGAGTGGCAGCAGCGGCAGCAGTTCCGTCACGGCAGCCCCACCGCTCCTGTGTACTCTGGGCCTAACTTCACAGACTCTTCATCTTTACGAGTTACGGTGGAGATGCCACGCTCCATCTCTGTCCCCCCGTCTCCGTGTGAAGTCCCACCGTCTGTCCCCTCCTCATTCAAACCCCTGTCCCCTCGCAGGCCACACACTCCTTCAGACAGACGCACAGTCAGGCCCCTGGATGAAGTGTTAACCGGGGACAGCACAAGATCCAGCTCACCAAGCCATATCTGTGCCCATCTTTCACAGGTAGGGCAGCTACTGAGGGTAGAGAGGCATCTCTGACTTACTTCTCAGGGTTGCTTCTCATAAATCTTTTCCAGACAATTTAGACAACAGTTTACTTAAACATTGTATTATAAAATATAAAACAACATTTACTTTTTTCCCCAATCAAACTTTGAGATAGAAAGTATTAAATGTAGTTCTAAATACTTTTCAAAGTACTCAAATATTGTGGAATATAGCATCTTAAGTGTTGCATTCATAGAATAATATTAACGAATAATTTTATATCAGTGCCTTTGATATTTCATTTCAACTTCAGATGTTAATGACATTCTAATCATTATGTACTACAGCCAAGATTAGCAAACATACAGCCTGGTCTAGGAATAAGTTATTCATGTAGAGCAAAAAGTCAGTATTACTCATTATAAAACTAAAAAAATGAAAATATTGGTGTAGTGGTGCACTTGATCTGAAGTTATTTTTAAGAAGACGATAAAGGCTGATGCTGGTCTTATTTTATATTTTTATCAGTATTCACAAATACCATGAAAAAGACAAAACCTCAAAGGAATTTTTCCTTCTAACAAGTGTTGTCCATGTAGCCACATGCTGATTATAGCTTATGCCTCTGCACTATGCTTACCTTACCCTGATGCTAAAGGGTTTGAATGGCTGATGTCATGGTAACCCCTGGGGCTGAAACAATTACACCATTAATCAATTAGTCAATCAACAGATTTTTTTCAAGAAAAAATTCAGTTTCTTCTTGGTTTTATAGCTGTATAAATGAAATATCTTTGCGTTTTGGACTGTTGGTTGGACAAAACAAACAATGTGAATATGCCCCATTTGGCTCTGGGAAATTGTGATGGCCTTTTTTAATCAATATCTGACTTTCTATAGGCAAAAAGATTCATTGATTAGTCAAGAAAATATTTGGTAGATTAATTAATAATGAAAATAATCATTAGTTGCCACTTTAGTTAACATATTTCTGTAGTGTGTCTTGGAACAGGAAGTGATTCACAAGGGGCAGCAGTAGGTGTGTTCCCAGTGAGGTATCACGCTGCTATTACACTCATAGAAAGACTTGTTGTGTTGAATTACCTCATAGGTTCCAGTTAAGTTATGGTTAGGTGTACTTTATTGTCCAGTGGAGCGTGCCTAAGATCAGTGATTACAGTAATAAATCCAGGTATGATAATAAATAGTGATAGTGGACAATAGTTCTTCTAATTAAACCAGATATAAACAAAAGAATAAAAACCCAGATATGACAGGTATTGTAACCCTATTTGTTATCATGAATAAGTTCTTGTACCTGTTCAATCTACAATTTGGCATCCTGAACTGTCGGCCTGAGGGCAGTATCTCAAATTCTGGGTTCAGGATGTGTGTTGGCTCATTCTGAATCTTCTGAGCCTCCCTGAGCACAGATTTCTTGTATAAGGACTGAAGAAAATTATGTTCTTTTTTCCCTATGATCTTCATGGCCATCTGGACGAGACGTGGGAGCTTGGGCTTTCACTGTTCTGCCAGGTTACCATACCAGACTTGTATGCCATATCGAATCACAAGCTGTTGAATTGTTAGATAAAAGGGAAACAAAAGTTTGCTGTTTAATCGGTAGAATCGGAGCCTTCTCAAGAAGTACATCCTCTGTTGTTTACAAAGGACACATAAATTGTTTTAATGAAGTCCCACCGTCAGAGTCCCATAATTCTGCACACGATAAACGTGTATAGATAATGTTTAGATGATAGATGAAAGTCCCACCCTTCATTTATGTACTCATACTCAGTCATTGGTGCTTCAGCACTATAATACTGGCACACAGTAAATGTCAGTAGTTTGTCATTGGCTTGGGATTTAAGTAAAACTTGTTGATTCACATGTAGTGAGCCCACTGACAAAGATCTCATTCTCACAGTAGCTTTGGGTAGTGGGTGTGAGGTATCAACTGACATTTGATGATTTGAAGGATGTCGTGAGCTCACAAGGACACCATGGGAAGACTAGTAATGAGGAGCATGAGAAGCATCTGACTTCTCAGCGCACACACTTTGATGCTCATGTGAATCATTTGCAGATTCACACAGTCCACACCCAGGCCTTATCCACAGGTGGTGTGAGCATGTGTGAGTAAAAGCCCGCTACTCTGCTGTTCCCCAAACCACTGCAGCGTTCAGACAGCACCACCGCCGCCACTGGAGACGCAGCAAGGGGACGTCCTGTCATCCACACCCTGTGCTGTCTCCCCACCACACCCTCCACATGTGAAAAGATCTCCCTCCAAACCATCACCACATTTGCCAGCACGCACAAGCCTCATAAACCAGCCCGTTAGCCTTACACAAGTAAACAAAGTGTCGCAGATGCTGTTTCCTCCATCATTCACCCATCAGTGGCAGGACACTAATTATAACCATAAAACAGAGCGATGCACAATTATGGAAAAGCCTTTTGAAGAACATACATTTTTTAACAAAGGGAGCCACAGTGACTATGCAAGATGATCCAAAGAAGTGATGTTTATGGGAACTAAATTTAGTCGGCAATGAACTTAGTTTTGGTGCACCCAGCATCTTTGAGGCTGATGGTGCTCTCTGGCTGGAGCGTGCTTGAGAAATAGCAATCTGTATACCTCTGTGGAATATCATTAAAAAGTATGTTTTATTAGCAGCTAATCCAATTTGCCCAGGGCTCCTCAGCACCCTATAAACATCTCTACTGTATCTCAACCATCAGCCGCGGTCTCTTTCTTCTGATCTTGCATTTAAATAAAAAACCTATTATACAGCAAAAAAAATAGTGGCATGGGAATCTCAAAGGGAATGGCTTACAGTGCTTCTCTTGCTGGTAGCAAACAAATGTTATTTTAAGAAAGCAGGTTTAGTATAATTTATGTGTAGTTAATTAAATCTCTTGTTGTTTGTGTCCTTTTAAGGTTCTGTAGTGGGCCTGGTTTTCACTAATTCTGTGTGTTAAGCAAAAACGTCAAATTTTCCAAGCCCTGTAGCCTCTAAAACTCAGGGCACACCTTGTTTCGAATAAGATTAGGAGTGATGAAAGGGAGAAAAGGATAGATGAAAAAATAAATCTGCTGTGTAGTCAAATTTGTTTGCAGACTTGGAGGCAATGGTTTAACTTTGA
Organism: Seriola lalandi dorsalis; assembly: GCF_002814215.2. Classification (NCBI taxonomy): domain Eukaryota; kingdom Metazoa; phylum Chordata; class Actinopteri; order Carangiformes; family Carangidae; genus Seriola; species Seriola lalandi. The sequence goes on along the minus strand of NW_019524844.1, from coordinate 26,608 downwards.
TTCAGTGTGATGGAGTGGTCTATCTCTCACTTTAACACTCTGTTGAAGATTATTTAGTGAATTAGACATTCTGTTTGATTTGACTCTATAAGATCTGTAATAACAAGTTGATGAATGTGTTGTTTGTCCACAGACATCCCAAATGGAGAGACGGTCGATGCCAGCCATGGGCTACATCACACATACCGTCAGTGCACCTAGCTTACATGGCAAAACGGTATGATCCTCTTTATTACATGCACTACATGACTTGGTTTCATTATTAAAGATGTGTATTAACATAGTTTTCCAGTAGTCAAGGACAGCCAATCCAGGTATGAACAGGTATAACTATAAGGCTCATCATGGTGACAGTATCCAGATGTAGAATCTAGAGCTGACTGCGCTGTTTTTTTTAACCACTATAAAGCTTGTTTGATTTTTATACCTTTTGTTCTAATGTTATCAGTTCTGATAACCCTTGTCTTCAGACCATCACTTATAGCACAATAGATCATATCTCCACAGAGCAGCTCTAGCTTTGTGTTATTAGGACGTTAATAGAAGCAGAAGTGTACTGGCCTCTCTGCCACTTGGCTCTCTCAGCTACTTTAACTCAGCCACTGTACTACCCAGATGGTTCTCAAATACTTTCTCTCATCCCTCTGCACTTTCATTGGCCTGCGGCCCTTAAAACCCGGGCTTGGCTACAGCCAGAGGAGCTGACTCTGCTCCTCATTCAGCTTCGGAGGCACCAGGCCAAGATGGCTGGTGTGCATAGCCCCAGCTATGCGTTCGCTCACCTGCAGCACCACCAGCACAACGGCCTTCTAGGCTCCGGCATGCAGGTCAGGGGCCCTTGCACCTCCCTAACCTCTTCTACAGCACACTGCAACCCCTGCCAGTGTATTGTGGTCCCCATCACCCCAGCCAATCCCATACATTACTTCCCTGTCATTCATTCAAGACTGCAATCTGTTGATAATGCTTGGTTGTCTTTTTAATTCAACCATTTTGGCATGGGCTTTATTGCACTTCAGATTGTCTAGACTGCCTTGTATCGATACATTAGTGTCTTTATAGTAAGTGTTCCTCATCCACCTTGTTCAAAACTTGAAAAAGCTATCAGAGGCTTGTTTTATTCTGTTTGTAATAAGTAATATGCCACATTTGAAGCATGTTGCTCGTCGACTGTACCTGCATTTTAAACTTTCACATTTGTATCTACATCTCTGTGTGCTCTGATAAATCTTTTGCATATGGCGTTATCACTCTGAAGCAGCCACCAGGCCACAGTTTCCCTTGTGAGCCTGGTCACAAACAGTGCATTGCTGTAAGACTAGCAGACCACAGTGAAGCTGCAACGGTGCTCAGAAATGACAACCCCACCCAGCTAACATCCAACCATTCTCTGGCCATTCTCTGTGCTTATGATGGAGTGTAAAATCTCGGTTTGACCACACGTCATGCACAAGACCTGCGTTGCTCAGTTGTGTATGAGGTCAAACATGAGACATTAAACCAGTTCAAAAATTTCATGATTACTTAATTACAGTTTGGCTTCACTCACTGTAGATAAAAATACAGAGGTAGAAGTAAACTGTAATTGAGATCACGTTAATTAAAGTCCTGTTAGCAAAGCCTGAACAGCAAATAAAGGCTTTAGGAGTCATCTGGTCACCCATTATCGTTTGCAGCTACATTTCAAATGATTTATCTCTCCACTGCTCATTTAAAGGCTGATGATACTTACATACAACTGAAGAAGGACCTGGAGTATCTAGATCTGAAGGTGGGCCCCAACAAAGTAAATGCCACTTCATCCTTTTCATCCTCTACTTCATCTCCCTTCTCTGGACTGCAATCCTGTTTTCCTGCTGCTACCTCCAACATCTGCCTCCCTGCTCCCCATTTTCTTGTCTTTCCTCTGTTCTTTGCTGTGCTTTCTACTGTCTCCTTATAATGGGATTAACATGTCTTTTAACTGTCTTCTTATCATGTAAATTATACATTTGATGATAAAAAGCCATTTCCATATTAATAAAATCCAAAATCCAACAAATAGTCCAATGTGACATAAATTGCTGGTCTGGCTTCTCACCTGAGTAAAAGTTGTAATGTTCAGTCTGTCACAATGTTTTCTTTTGGATGATACTTTCAGATGCCGTGTGGTAATGCAGTAATGTCACCCCCACACAAGTTGATGTCAAGCTCGTCTTAATGGGAATTGAAGTTTTAACAAGAACATGGCTGAATTTCCGAAACGTTTGAGTCATGTGAACTCCAATTCCTATGTCAGTGTCACAAATAATATAAATTCAAAGGCCTAATGCTGCTGTATTTAATCAATCTGTCACATTTAGCTAGCTGTTGACATATATTCCATTCACACCTGTGCAAAGCATTTGATCCAAATTGATTTGTATGTTTAACACCACAATGCATTTATTAGAAATCCGGGTTGTTATTTTGGAATGGAGGGAGGTCGTCTAGCGATGCACAGTACGTCCTGTAACACCTCTCCATTTCCTTTTTCAAAACAGATCCAAAGTATTGACCCGATGATCGTTTCAGTTCACAATGTGTTTGAAAACTCCACTCCAAGTTTTGGGTACTGTTGGAATGTAAGGATGGTGTGCATACAAAGTGAAACAGATCATTCCACTGCTTCTCAAATGGAATGTGATGCATCCTTGGAAATTATGCAGGATTTTGCACATGAATCCCTTGATCTGATAATTCACTGTGTGATACTCCAACACTGCCATGAGATTTGAGATGATGGAAAAGGAAGTTGTAATGGCAAAGGGATTCCTTGCATGCTCTTAAGCATTTCTGAATGTGCTGTTGAATGTCTCTTTGATATCTTCACTTTGCTTTTGTTTTGCTTGCGAGAGCATAAAAGATGACCCAATGGTGCTCTTTAAGAGAAATAATGTGATTATGATATGACAGTGACAGCTTACATTTTAGGGCTTTAGGGCCTCTATTTTCATCGTGGTAACAGGCAGAAAAGGACAGTGACATGCAGTGGTGTGTTCACACCATAATCTTCGTCTTGAGTACTACAGAAACTTAATAAGGCACCTACATAAAGCTTGCAAACATATGAAAGACAGATTACAAAAAAAGTCGTCACAATTTGTTTAGTTTGACTTGATAGCTGACTTTCAACTTGATACTGTTTTTCATTTATTACTCAATGCCCCGAATATGTGACGCAGGCTTTCTTTTAAAAACCTGTAGTTTCCAAGTTTAAATTAAGATGTCCTGGTGATCACTTAAGTAATTTTCCCAGACTTGACAAAACTCCCTCCAGAACCACAAAAACACTATAAAACTGTTCTCACAGGCTGTGTAGTACTCCATGACTAGCAATTGACTTTGACATGTAAAATAGGTGGAATGGCCCTTTAACTGAGTCTCCCATTTGCTCTGGTCCATACCACTAGGCTGGGTGTGGTGATCCCGATGTGGGTGTCTTATGAATATTCCACCCACACTTTTCATCTTCATGCGTTACTAACTGGGACAGACAACTGGCAGATAAATCCCTGCCCTGTTATCTGGAGAACATCTGGATGGGACGCACAGACTGACACCTTTTTTCTTGTTACACTGTTACCAAAAGAGAAAAAGATCATAAAGTCACATCTAATTACAACAGAAATTATTACATAAAATATAAGGTCCTGTAGCAATATTTCATAATAGTGATAACATTTTAGTGACCAAAAATAAGGCTCAAAGAAGAAAGTTTTAAGCTCACCAAACCTGAACAGATATGTTTTAAGTCCATGTATAATAGGAATATAAAGGCCCTGAATGATAAAGTAAGTAAACAAGAGATCTGTATTTTTGTGTTGTTTTTTTTTTAGATTCAGCACTTGCTGATAGTGTTGAATAACACATGATAATACATTTTCCGCCACTTTCACACCGACACAGACATACTGTAGGTATAGTCAATAACAATTTCAGGAATAGGCCAATAGGGGACACATGTCTTTATTTTTAGCCATGCTAATTGCATAGCTCTAGGGATGGCAACATCGGTCTGTCGGTTGATCCACCACTTTGGTCCAGACTGAAATATCTCACTAACTACTGGATGGATTGCCATGAAATAAGGAGTGTACATTAATACGTGAGAGTATACATTTATACTGCACTCAGAATAAATTTTAATCACTTTGGTGACCCCCTACATCAAGATTCATTATCATCCTCATCAGGTCAAAATTTTAAAACTTTGGTTTATGATAAAATACCTTTAACACTAATGACATTTCCATCAGTGTCAGCTGTACTTTGTGTTAAGTGCTAATGCACAAATTATGTTAAACCGTGATATCCATAATGTCATGACTGATACATGTTATCTTGTTATTTCCTTTGCCTTCATTGTCACAGCTATTTCTGCCAGCATACATACCTCCTTACCTCGCCATCATGAAACTAGAGGCCTTGTTAACTTACAGTTTAACATTTACCCAAGTGACATACTGTACATCAACCTTAAATATTTCCAATGAAAAAAATATGTTTTTGAATCATAAAATCAGCGTTACAATAATCAATCAAAATTTCATATAAAGGACCGGGGTTTTTAGCAGCTAAGAAAGAGCAGCCTTGGGGTTTTTAGGGTTTCCTTGAAGATGCAGAGCCTCTCTCTGCACACAATGTTTTTGCTCAGCTTCTGCACAAAGTTTTTTGTTGTTGTTGTTGTTGTTGTTGTTGTTGTTGTTGTTGCTGTTGTTGTTGTTGTGTGTTTTATTTATTTTTTATTCATTATTTTACCTGGATCCATCCACCTGACTTGTCTAGCAGTCTGACTGTATGTTGAAAATTCATACAGTTGTTATCTGTTAACTGGAAGTATTAAAGTAAAGGTATTGAAAATATTCCATTGGAATACTGATATTAAACATTTTATTTGTGGCTGTTGGGAATTTCAGGTTACTGGACGAGAGAGTTTAAAAAAAGAAAGACCATCCAGGCCTGTGAAAATAGCAGAAAGTGATGCTGATGTAAGTGAATCATTATGGTCTCAGGATTTAAAGCAGTCTGATAAGCACCATGTTTATCCATCTCTTTCTTTTCTTAAGATCTCATTTTCCGACTTCTTGTAATCCACTACAGAGGAGCAGCTGACTTTAGTCTGACTTTACTGTGTCTTTTAGTGTGTGTTTTAGTGTGTGCTTTAGTGTGTGTGCTTTAGTGTGTGTGTGGGTGTGTGTGTGTGTGTGTTCTTAAGTTGTGGTAAACAGAGGCTGCGGAGGGAAGGGAACGTATGTACATTGCAAAACTGTGGGGACATCCATCCACACTGCACAGTGAGGGCCTGAAAGTATCGACCACAGCTTTTATTTTCCTCCCCGCAATTTAAAGAGAAAAATACATGTAATGGGAGTTTTAGATGTTGAGCTGTTAAATTTTTCAGTTTGATTTGCCCGATCCTGCTTTTCTCATTCTTTGTTTTCTGCTGAATAGAGGTAAATAAGATGGATGTCCTGGCTTTTCATCATTAGCATTGTTCCATTTTAACAATTTATAAGAAATTGCCAGTAAATTTGTCTGAACAATGAATATTTCATGCAATTAAAAACAACAATATACAGCAGCAAAATAAAAACAGCTTAATTATTAATTGAACAGAATGATAAATAGATCTGAGAAAAAGATACACTGTGTGAGAAAGACTGTGAAGTAGGCAGTCTTATGTTGTTTTCATAAACACATAACCCATTTCTGGGAAAACAAATCTGTCACTCTCAATAAACAGGGTTTTCTCCAAAAGTGAATTTGAAAATATGGATTTTTGATTATGATTACTTATAATGGGTATTACTAGATCTCACCCCCAAACTAGACAGTATAGAGCCTTTTGATATTTCTCACTGCGCTGATGAGAGGAATTCCTCCGGGCTTTTCACATAGATGAGCCTTATTGACATATTTACAGACAGCGTAGACTACAGTAGACGATCAATTCATCTTATCTGGCTGCAGTTGAACAAAGACAAGAATGGAAACAGCCGACCTCTGCTGTAAACAGACTTTCTGCAATTCCCTGCTCTTCTGTTGCATAAACTCTACACTCTGTGGTATTATTATTGGTAAACAGAGAGTACTGAGAAGGAGAGGTAGATGTAGTTTTTATCCTTTGTTTTCCTGTAATTTCATTATTTCAATATGTTTTTCCTTTAGGTGAAATTAAGCCGATTGTGTGAACAAGACAAGATTCTCCAGGAGCTAGAGGCCAGGATACGCACTTTGAAGGATGACAAGGTTTTAATTCTATACATATATAAAACAGCCTTTTTCCTTCTGTATATACAATATTTACTTGTGTGTTTGTCAGCCTGTTTTGGTGTATTCATGTGGTCCATTAATGCGTTGGTTGTGTTTGACGGTATTTTTCATCTCCCTATCTAGGATAAGCTAGAGTCTGTGCTGGATGTTTCCCACCAGCAGATGGAGCAGTACAGGGATCAGCCGGCCCATGCTGAGAAGATTGCCTATCAGCAGAAATTACTACAAGAAGATGTGGTGCACATCAGGGCTGAAATATCCCAAGCCTCCACAGTAAGATGCCAGCTGCACTCGCAAGTTGATTATGCTTGAAATTAAAAACATATATTATATATTCAATGTGGCTCCCCCAACATTCTTCATTTAGTTTTGGCAGGTAAGGTCCTCTGATTCAAACTACTTAGATTGTCTTCTCTACTAAGTATACACTACCTCTTGCATTATGTTTTTATTGGTTGGACTGCCTCAGTGTCAGCATTATGTTCGCTACTATTTTTGGTTTTTCCCTTTTGATGGTTTCTGCAACTGGCCTGCTGTTTCAGGTTGAGTGTGACATTACCATAATGAGTGCTCGGGGATAAACCTAAGACTCCAGAGAAACTTATGAGTAAATTTCTCCAGTCAAGTTCATTGATATTCAGAATATTCAGTGTTAAAACGAAAAGATAACTTTCAATAGAACATTTACAAAGAAACCACAAGAAACAGTCAACAGTAAATATGAGTATTTTTGGCTCTCGCTGTCGAAGACATATTGGTTGTATTCGTTTTATCTGCGGTTCATGTCTCAATGGACACGGTAAGTATGACACAGTAAAACTGACTGAACAATGGAAACAACTGATCATATTCAAGTAATTCAGATTCAAAAGCTTGGTTCCAAGTGAGAAAACAAAATAAAACTGAGAAACTCAAGACACCTGCTCTCTGCTACTCTTACATACATTTCACCATGCGACTGTAAATCTCTGTATAATGGGTTTGAACTTTGAAACCTTTAAAGTAGCATTGGCTCATGAGATGAGTACACTCTCTGAAAGCTGTTTCATGTGTTATTATAACATGAAGTGTGTCCTGTTTTGTTCTGCAGGAGATGGAGAACGCATGGAATGAGTACAGCCAGCTGGAGAGAGATGTGGACTGGCTGAAGTCTGCCCTGCAGGGACAGATGAACCGCAGTGATCTTTCTCAGGTCTGTGGCTCAGTGATCTCAGTTAACAAACACAAGCAGTCACTAACTCTCATGGATGGGTGTGTGTGGGAATGTGTTACAGACTTCTTATGTACAGGCAAAACAAATAATTCTGTGTGGTTGATAACTGTTCAGAGGATCATGCGTTGGCTATAAATTAAAAACTATATTTTGGCAATACAAATGACTCGTCATCAATAAAGGAGCTATATGTACGTTTTTGCAATTGGTACGTAGCCCGCGTTAGCATTACAAGCTGTTTGCTTACCAGACTGGAAGAAATGTTGCAGAATCAAACTTCATTCCTTTACTTGCCAAGAGCTGTCACCAAGCGGTGGAAAGCAATGTCAATGTTGGCTCTTGTTTTTCTTCTATTTCTTTCACTTTTTGTATTCTACTGAAGTTAGCACGCTAACCCGCCCTGAAGGAGTAGAGCTGCTCAGAGGGAATATTATAATGTACAAAAACTGGTTGAATCTCTCAGCAAGCAACCATCACCACCACCAGCTCCTGGCAAGAAACCACTTTCGCTGGCAGAGAAAATGTACATATAGCTTCTTTAATGTCTTGGTCCACAAGTAATTTTACAGTGTGTGTCTATGTTTATGTGTGTGTTTCTGTGTTTCTCTGGGTGCAGCAAGAAAAGGTGCAGATCAGAAAGGAGCTGTGGAGGATTGAGGATGTTATCGCAGGCCTCAGCACCAGTAAAGCCAACTACAAAGTCACTATCTCCTCTGTTACTAACCCAGGTAAGACAATAGCTACATGGAGGTTTCATGTGAACAAAGCAAATTATATTTTCTGTCTGAGCAATGCGATACATGCCACGAGGTTATGCTACTGTATCTTATCATTAAAGCCCTTAATCATGTACTCAGAAGCCTACTAATGCCTGAACATTTCCCATGTGAAAAGAAAGCACTGTCTTTACAGTGTGTGTGTGTTCTTGTTACATGTTCATATACATCGAATTCCCCAGAGAGGAAATTTGTGCCTTCAGTATCGGTGTCATCAGTGCCTTCTGTGTCTGGGAGCCCGTCTGCTATGGAGATGAGATTGTCCCAGAAGCAGCAGCAGCAACAGCAGCACAGCCCCCACCTCAGTCCTAGTAGCCACACCCCCACCCTCTCCTCCAGCCCTAGCCAGCAGCCTTTACACCACTCTACAACCATCACCAGTGGACTTAAATGGGTGAGTGACCCCTGCCAAAACTACAACTTCAGCTGGTTCTTACAAAATAAAGACAATTTTGCATGAAAGGCAGACTCGCATTAAGTGTTTGCACCATGCAGTTTGTGTAGGGTTGCTAAACTAGTCATGTTTTTCATGTGCTCTCTCCAACTGTTGAACCAGTGTGATTGGTCAAAAATATTATATGTCCGCTTACAGAGAAGCTTCATCTTTTCTCTTTTGGATCAGTGTTTCCATTTATACTTTTTCATCAGCACTAGATTAAGTTTGAGCTGTCGATTATTTTTATTATAAATTAGTTTGCCTTTTTGTTTTCAATTAATAAATTAACCGTTTAGTTGATCAAATGTAAAAGTAGTGAGAAATCACAATTTCACAGGGTGATGTCTTCAAAGTGCTTGTTTGATATATCCAACAGTCCAAATCCCAAAAAGATATTCAATTTACAATGATATAAAAGGCAAAAGGAAAAAAACAGGAAAATGGCAAATTCTCATACGTGAGTAGCTGAAAGTAGTGAATAATTATTTTTGGCCCAAAAAATGAACAAAACACAGCTCAAAGGTGCCCTGTGGTGTTTTCTTGGAAACAAACAAAATGAAGTTGACATCCAGTGTTACTCACCAAAACTCAATGGTTACTGTATATCCTTGAGGTCTAACAAAGGTGTAGAGTGCATTTCCTTCCCCATGAAGCATTTGCAAATCCAATTTTACTTCCAGCATATCTTATATCCATATTTACTAGTCAGCAGAGACTTCCTTTCTGCCTTTGCTGGTGCATTGCAGCACATCTTGGCACGTTATCATCACCTGTTGATCAGTGGAATAGTGTGACACCGTTGGTAGGACTATGTATTGTGTTACCCATGTGCAGACACATGTGCACATGCATTCTTCATGTGCATCCATGAGATAAACAAAATGAGGACCCACTCATAGAAAAACAATACTTGTTTGTCATTTTAAGTAGTCTCAGTATTTAACAGTTTTTCTGTGTGCAGGGTGAGGAAGATGTGCCTCCCAGACCTCCTCTACCTCAGCTCTACAGTCCTGATGAGCACCCCCCTGCTGTGCCCCCGCTGCCCCGGGAGACAACGGTCATCAGACACACTTCTGTACGTGGCCTCAAACGACAGTCAGATGAACGCAAAAGGGACAGAGAGATTGGCCAGTACACTAATGGAGACAGTAAGGTACATGCACTACCTGTGTATATTTGTGGTTTCTGCTGCTTGAATGTCATCTGTTTCTAATCTTTGTCTGTGTATCTCAGGTGGAACTTAGGCCTTTTCTGAGCAATCCAGAGCTTATGGGGGCTGGAGACGGCTCCAGCCACATCATTATTGGAGCATCCGGACATGATGGAGGTTATCAGACGTTACCCAGCAGAGGTACTTGGATGGTAGAGCCAGCAGAATTTAGATTGTTTTTGCTTTAGCTGTAGCATTTTTTTTGAAAACAGTGTATTAATGTTTGTTGGATTTCCCCTCAGGAATGGCTGGATCCTCACTTAGACTAAATCAGTCTTCAAGCATTTCCTCATATGTGACCATCCGAAGAGCAGCCTCAGCTGTCGGCATGAAGGTGAGGCAATGAGGTGAATTAAATACGCAGAATCAAATCAAATAATGAAGAGTGAAACAAAAGTGAGTACCCAAATCAACAGAGAGACAGCACAGATATAGTAGCATGTAGCTCCAATTCTAGATGATATCAGTGAAATTGATGAATGAATTCATCATCACATTAAGTTCTTTGATATTAATTAATTGATATTAATACTTCTGGCTCTCTTAAGTGCTCCATCAGAGTCAGCTTGAAGTGTTCACAGGTGGGAAGACAATGACGGATCCTGTTTTTATTTTCTGCACTACAGACCTGAAAGAATACAATATTTATAATATATGATTTGTAATATAATGTAATAATTAACCATCTTCAGATTTAGATCTTGACATTTATATTTTACTGTGTTTAGAAATCACGGTCCAAACTTGTGTTTATCCCATGGTTCTTTTTGTGTTTGTGTGTTTTACTAGAATATAATCCATATCCATAATTTTCAAAATGTCAGATTTTGGTTGCAATATATCTTATTCATTTAGACAGAACCTACAGCTACAGTTTAATAGATAGAAAATGTAAGCAATAATATATTGCCTTTACTTAAAAACATTCTACAAACGTTATTCAAATTCCTTATTAATAAGGATTATTCTGGAGAAGAAAAATAAGCATTTGTGGGCCTGGACACTTTTACACTGTTTGTAATCTACAATGTGCACCAGATTCTCTCTGAATGCTCAAATTATAACCTCAGAAATGTCTCAGTTGTGAAAACTGGATAGTGTACTGTGTTCTTTTTGCCTTTCTAATTAACATCAACTACTGTATGCTTTTACCTTCTTGTTTGTTTTTGTTGTTTTCTTAATTCCACTTCTTTGCCTTCTGCTGCACCTTTTGCTCTTATTATCAACTCTCTTTCCTCCCACTCCTCTCAGGAGAGACCAAAAAGTGCCTTGGAGCGTCTGTACTCTGGGGAGCCGGCACAGCAGCAGAGGGGGAAGATGAGTGCTGATGAGCAGCTGGAGAGGATGAAGAGGCACCAGAAGGCCCTCGTCCGCCAGCGCAAACGCACCCTGAGTCACGGAGACCGACACGCCTCTTCAACGTCACGCACCTCGTCTTCGTCCTCATCCTCACGCCCACTTTCTGCAGACATGGGATCAGTATGTTACTAGAACAGTATCACACATCACACTCTCAAGCATGACGACAACCATACTGAGAGTGGCGATCTACAGTTGTCATGCATGCCTTTACTCAGAGTAGTGGGTATTTTCTCTGTTCCTGGCATTACAAAGTTGATAGTGATACATTAAATTAGTGTAATATGGCAATTCACTACGTGGCTCTAACGGTGCTTCTTTCATGCATGTTGTTTTCAGACTTTAGCAGGACTTATTCACAGCAGACATATTGACTTGTTGAAGTAGGAAAAAGCACAGGGTTTCCTAATAACATTAACAATGGCTCTGTTTTGTTCTACTGTCCCATTGAGCCATGACAATGACACAGTGAGACATGACCCTCAAACTGAAACTAAATGGAATTCAGCCATCATTGTTTATATTACTTACTCCCGTGATTTTCCTGCTGTAACATGTAAAAAAGTCTCCGCTGAACAAGGCCTATACAGATAACAGTTTCTGCTCTATAAACTGTAGCACAAAAAGTATGTACCATACTAATATAACTGTTGAAAATGTTTATTATGAAGTGAAAGTAATGACAATTACAGTGAGTAGAGATGGTGGTCTTGCTCAAAATCTTTACAAATAATATATCTTGCCTATGAAAACACATAACACACTAATTACCTCAGACATATGACCTTAATGCCATCTACACCTCGCATTCATCCATTTCTGGGTATTTTTCTCATTTTTTCTTTGTTGTAGACACTAACATTGCTTCGTCCATCCCTTCTCCCCTCTCCTCACCAATCTTTCCATTTCTCGGATGTGGTAGTTTTCACTCTGGCAGTATGCTTTTACCATACTACCATATTGTTTTCTAACCTGTAACAGTGGCTGTGCTTCCAGGTGTATTTTTGAGTGTCTATACGTGTGTGTGTGTGTGTGTGTGTGTGTGTGTGTGTGTGTGTGTGTGTGTGAGAGAGAGAGAGAGAGAGAGAGAGAGAGAGAGAGAGTGAGGGAGTGAGGGAGAGAAAGTGAAAGAGAGTGCAGACTTATTTTCTACTTAACAAAACATTGACATACACTGAGCAATGCCTATTTAAGTCTACTCAACTCAACCTCATCAAAGCATTTTTCTCACTTAATTTTTTATATTTTTAAATGAAGACAAAGATGGTCTGAGTGTTTATGGCTTGGGACCTACTGATTTCCCATTTATCACCCCCAGGCTTTGTGAGAGGACACCTTTATTTATACAATACTAATGTGTATGACATCCATTTCAATATCAAAACATAGGTTAAGTGATCTCACTGTTTGCTCAGTGTTTTTATCTGCTAATTAATTGTTAGTTATAAGAACCCTTTTTCATATGTGAATGTTTGCAAATAAATAAACATTATTTTCTAATAAACACATATTGCCATGTTTTTTTATTAATTATATGGATGTGTTTGGTGAAACTGTCATCGGTGTGAGTGTTTTTCTGTCTTGTTTATTTCAGTGCCATTGTGCTGTCTTCCTTATCTATGTTGTAGTGGATTTACCGCATGCTCTTATTCAAGAGCTTTCGATTTCATATAGGCATGCATACTCATTTATGCATGCTCCCTCTTTTTCTATTTCACACCTGTACACACCCACGCACACCCTCTCTGTTTCTCTGTCACTGCAGCCTTTAATGTTAGCATACCAGTAATAACTAGTGTGCTGTACAGTGCTTGTTTTATGAGTGTGAAGGCAAGTGTCAGTTTCACATTTACTTGATAATCAAGACATCTTGATGGCAACATCCTATAATTTGTTTCACAGTTTTTTTTTTTCCCTGTGTGCGTTATCCAGTGGAAGAGAGAGCAGGAGTTTGACCTGCAGTTGCTGGAGAGGGCTGTTCAGGGGGAGGAGGCACAGGGAGTTAGGAGTGTCCAGGGGGAGGAAAGACCTCCCGAGCACAAAGAAAGACCCCGTTCACACTCCGACGAATGGCTCACCTTTCGCTCCATGGCCACAACTCCTCCTGCGCATGAAGCTGACCTGGAAGCACTGGACTATGATGTGGACCTTAACAAAGAAGTAAGTTCTCTTTGTCTCAGTGAATAAATACAGCTGATGAGTTTAATGTCAACACATAAAGATGATAAAGGTAGAAGAAGAAAACATAACACCCACCCAAAGACAAGAAAGAGCTGGGGTGTGTGTAACCACAGTCCAAACAGTACAAAAAATATTTTGTACACACAAATCACTAAGATTGTTCCTTTCATTCAACTTAGTGAACTTAGATCCTGAGAACTGAATATCAAGAACAATCTAACTGATTTGGGTGTGTGAACCCATTTTTATACGTCGCATACAGAAATTCAAAAAATAACCTTGAATTCATCAAAAACTTGTGGGTGTGCTGGATATACATCACAGTGAGTAGTCATGTGACTGAACCCAGACCCCACGGGGCATCCTCATACATTTTCTGTTAGAATTTATGGTTTGCTCATTTTGTCCTATTCTGGATCACAGCATCACATGAACACCCTCTTTTGGTAGGTGGTGTGAAAACCACAAGCAATAGTATAAACTAGGGCTTATTGTGAAGGACAGACAAATGAGTTAGAAGAAAAGAGACGGCATTTGACGTGACTTAAAACTAACTTACAAATAATACTCCGTTGAATGAAAATGCCATAGCTCTCATGTACTAGCCCTTATGTGCAGCTGCATTCTTCCTGGTCTGTGCTTGCCAAGGGTGGAGGTTTGTTCTCAACATTGGTAGGGACACAACAACTCCGCCACCCCTCAAAAACAAAGAGATTGGCTTTTTAATGCCTTCAACCAAATGGTTTATTAACATATAAGATATGAATTTACATTCAGGAATGCCCATATAGAAATGTAATATATGTACATGTGTTGAATTTCCATATATAAAATGTATGTACATATGAAGTAAAATCATATTATTTAAAGTATAGCTCATATATATATATATATATATATATATATATATATATGAGCTATACTTTAAATAGACATGAATTGATGTACGTTATAAACTTATATCTTCATATATCCAGAGGATGTATGTATGTCATAATAATATATCCTCTTATAGGTGACACATATGGTAACATCAGTCTTAATATAGGGACATACTATATATATGTCATGTATAGTATGACTTTTTTACGACATAAAAAGTCTTAAGAACATCAAAGGAATGAAGAGTCATAAAAAAGTCATACTATAGTTAGGCATAAAAAGTCATAAAAACGTCAAAGAATAGTAAGCCATATAAAGATTTAGCAATATAATGCATTAGAGTTGGATGTCTTTCGACTTTGAGAGGAGACTGGAGGTGGGCTTCAAACCCAAGACCGTCTCATTTTGAGGAATCAGTTCTAAACATTGCACCACCGAGCTTACACATTAGTAACACACAACAACAACATGGTATACTAGGGCATAAAAAGTCATAAAAAAGTCACGGTATAGTAAGGCATAAAAAGTCATAAAAACGTCATAGTATAGTAAGGCATAAAAAATCATAAAAACATCACAGAATAGTAAGGGATATATAGTTTTAGCATTGTAAGGCATTAAAGTTTCCTTTTAACCTAATGTGGATGTCTTTTGACTGTGAAAGGAGGCTGAAGCTGGGCTTCAAACCCACTACCCTCTTGTTGTGAGACATCAGTTCTAACCATTGCACCACCAAGCTTACCTGTTTATGAGTACGGCATAAAAACGTCATCGTGTAATTAGGTATTAAAAGTCAAAAAGTAAAAAAAAAACAAAAAAAACGACATAGTATAGAAAAGCATAAAAAAGTCATAGTATATATTAAGGCATAAAAAATCATCAAAAAAATCAAAGAATATTTATCAAATAAAGTTTTAGCATTGTAAGACATTAGAATTGCCTTTGAACCTGTGTTTTCACTTGGAAAGGCGACTGGAGCCTGGATCCAAACCCAGAACCTTCTCATTGTGGGGCATCTGTTCTAACCATTATACCACAAAACTTGCCCTTTTCTGAGTATTGTAACACACAACAACATCATACTACAGTAGGGCAAAAAAATTCATGAAAACAACATAATATAGTGAGGCATAAAAAATCATAAAAATGTCATAAGGCATAAAAAAATTATAATAATGAAATATTATAGTAAGGCATAAACTGTCATAAAAACATCATAGTATAGTAAGGCATAAAAATGTCATAATATAGTAAGGCATAAAAAATAATGAAAAACGAAATAGTATAGAAAGGCAAAAAAAGTCATGAAAACGAGAATAGTAAGGCATATAGAGTTAAAGTATTTCAAGATATTAACCTAATGTGGATGTTCTTTGAATGTGAGAGGAGGCTGAAAACGGGCTTCGAACACACGACCTAATAGTATTGTAACACACAACAACATCATACTATAGTAGGGCAAAAAAATTCATGAAAACAACATAATATAGTAAGGCATAAAGTGTCATAAAAACATCATAGTATGGTAAGGCGTAAAAATGTCATAGTAAAGTAAGGCATAAAAAGTCAGAAAAATAACAGTTTGGTAAGGCGTAAAAAGTAATAAAAACGAAATAGTATAGTAAGGCATAAAAAGTCATAAACACGTCATAGTACAGCATAAAAAGTCATGAAAACATCATAGTAAAGTAAGGCATAAAAAGTCATAAAAACGACATATAGTAAGGTATAAAAAATCTTATGAAAAGTCATAAACATGTCATGTAGTATGGCATAAAAAGTAGGGCCCGACCGATATGGATTTTTTGGGGCCGATGCCGATTCCGATATTAGGGAATAAAAAATTCCGATAACCCGAACCCGATAATCAGCCGATTAAATTTTTACATTTTTCAATTTAAAAAAAGACGAAATACCTGTCTTTGATGGCTTGAATATAGTTCCAAACACTTGTTACAAATATATAAATTGAAGGGAGAACATTTTACTATTTTCAAATGCTTTTATCAGAAAGTGTGTAGAGCAAGCAGTTGCAATCATTTCCATGAACAATTTGTCCATTTCCTTTGTTCTTGAGTCATTGGGGGTCCACTTTGTGGTCCTATCAAAGGCTTGCATGAGTGTGGGCTGAGTTTGTGACTGTGACACTTTCTTTGATTGTGCCATCTTACCCTGTGCTTCCTCATAAACATCATCATGTTTAGCTTTAAGGTGCTGCCATAGGTTGGTTGTGTTTTTTGCTTTTTGCTTGCTTGATCCCTGGCTTATAGAAGTTGCACAAATATTACAGACTGCTTCACCAGTGACATTCTTGGTGAAGAAGTCCCACACCATACTACGACCTTCTTTTGCCATCTGTAAAAAAAAATAGTAAGACATAATATGCATTAGTTAAAAAATTAACAAACATTTGTCTTACTTGTTGTTGACATAAATATGGCGTGTACACTCCTGGCTAATTTTAATGGCTAACATTAGCCGCTAACGGCTAATCTTTCCCCTCTCTGTCAGCGAGAGCAGAGCTGAGTCCTCCGTGCGGACACAGACATAGGTGGAGAATTGTGTACACACCCTGCATGACAATAACAAGGCAACTCTGGACTCACAGGGGAATAGCACTGGTGATTCATAACAAAAATATTGAATGAAAATATGAACGAGTTTCACGGCAGATTATGTGTTATTAAGAAGCTGCATTGTCAGTGCCCTGATCACTGCCATTATATGGATATATCCATATAATATAATTTGCTCTGGTCTTATCTAGTCTGGTAGCATGCAGCTACTTGAGTGAGCATAATATTACTCTGAGCTACTGTAACGTTACAGTTACGTTCATTGTGCCGTTACTGACTTGGTTAAAGTGTTTAGCAAGGTAATATTTAAGCTAGGTTATCCTTACTTTAGCTTGCTAACATATCAGTCAAGCGTGACAGACACAACAAGGCACGTCATGGGAAACTTACTGAGTTATTGTTTATTTTACAAACTAGTTAAACTTATGACTTACCATTGAGGCAAACCGCTCGGTTTAGGCCTGGCAAATGCGCTGTCGGCTCTTCAGTCTTCACTATTTCACTCTGCTGCGGTTTGACTGTGAAGCGTGACATGAAAGCAGTCGGAGCGTCCACTACTGGATACGTAACACAAGGACATCATTTCTAAGAAAAATACCATATTACCTGCCTTTTATTATTGAAAAATGAGTGTAAACATCGGCGTCAATCGGCCAACTTTTGGCCGATTACCGATTATTCACTAATGGCTATAATCGGCCGATTAAATCGGCCGGTCGATTAATCGGTCGGGCCCTAATAAAAAGTAATAAAAACATCATAGTACAAAAAAATCATAAAACGTCATAAAGACAACATAGTTTAGTAAGGCACAAAAAGTCATAAAAATGACATAGTATAGTAAGGCATAAAAATGTCATAGTATAGTAAGTCAAAAAATTCATAAAAATGACATAGTATAGTGAGGCACAAAAAGTCATAAAAATGACATAGTATAGTAAGGCATAAAAATGTCATGGTATAGTAAGTCAAAGAATTCATAAAAATGACATAATATAGTGAGGCACAAAAAGTCATAAAAATTACATAGTATAGTAAGGCAAAAAACTTAATAGTATAGTAAGGCACAAAAAGTCATAAAAATGACATGGTATAGTAAGGCAAAAAAATATAGTAGTATAGTAAGGCAAAAGAAGTGATAAAACGACATAGTATAGTACGGCAAAAAAAAGTGAAAAAAATGACATAGTATAGTAAGGCACAAAAAGTCATAAAAACGACATATATAATAAGGCATAAAAACGACATAGTATAGTAAAGTACAAAAAGTCATAAAAACGACATAGTATAGTAAGGCACAAAAAGTCATAAAAATGACATAGTATAGTAAGGCAAAAAAAGTCATAAAAACGACATAGTATAGTAAGGCACAAAAAGTCATAAAAATGACATAGTATAGTAAAGTACAAAAAGTCATAAAAACGACATAGTATAGTAAGGCACAAAAAGTCATAAAAATGACATAGTATAGTGAGGCGAAAAAAGTTATAAAAACGACATAGTATAGTAAGTCAAAAAATTCATAAAAATTACATAGTATAGTAAGGCAAAAATCTTAATAGTATAGTAAGGCACAAAATGTCATAAAAACGATATAGTATAGTAAGGCAAAAAAACTTCATAGTATTGTAAGGCACAAAAAGTCATAAAAACGACATAGTATAGTAAGGCAAAAAATCTTCATAGTATAGTAACGTGCAAGGAGTCATAAAAACGACATAGTATAGTAAGGCACAAAAAGTCATAAAAACAACATAGTATAGTAAGGCAAAAAAAGTAATAAAAACGACATAGTTTAGTAAGGCACAAAAAGTCATAAAAATGACATAGTATAGTAAGGCAAAAAAATATCATAGTATAGTAATGCAAGAAAAAAGTGATAAAAACTTCATAGTATAGTAAGGCAAAAAAACTTCATAGTATAGTAAGGCAAAAAAACTTCATAGTATAGTAAGGTGCAAGGAGTCATAAAAACGACATAGTTTAGTAAGGCACAAAAAGTCATAAAAATGACATAGTATAGTAAGGCAAAAAAATATCATAGTATAGTAAGGCAAAAAAAAAGTGATAAAAACTTCATAGTATAGTAAGGCAAAAAAACTTCATAGTATAGTAAGGTGCAAGGAGTCATAAAAACGACATAGTATAGTAAGGCAAAAAAAGTCATAAAAACGACATAGTTTAGTAAGGCAAAAAAAAGTCATAAAACCAAAATAGTATAGTAAGGTACAAAAGGTCACAAAAATGACATAGTATAGTAAGGCACAAAAAGTCATAAAAACAACATAGAATAGTAAGGCAAAAAAAACTCATAAAAATGACATAGTATAGTTAGGCAAAAAAAGTCATAAAAACGACATAGTATAGTAAGGCAAAAAAATGTCATAGTATAGTAAGGCACAAAAAGTCATAAAACCAACATAGTATAGTAAGGCAAAAAAATGTCATAGTATAGTAAGGCACAAAAAGTCATAAAAACGACATAGTATAGTAAGGCATAAAAATGACATAGTATAGTAAGGCACAAAAAGTCATAAAAATGACATAGTATAGTAAGGCACAAAAAGCTCATAAAAATGACATAGTATAGTAAGGCAAAAAAATGTCATAGTATAGTAAGGCACAAAAAGTCATAAAAATGACATAGTATAGTAAGGCAAAAAAACTTCATAGTATAGTAAGGCACAAAAAGTCATAAAAACGACATAGTATAGTAAGGCACAAGAAGTCATAAAAATTACATAGTATAGTAAGGCAAAAAAATTTCACAGTATAGTAAGGCACAAAAAGTCATAAAAATGACATAGTATAGTAAGGCAAAAAAAGCGATAAAAACGACATAGTATAGTGAGGGGGAAAAAAGTGATAAAAATGACATAGTATACTAAGGCTAAAAAAGTCATAAAAATGACACAGTATAGTAAGGCATAAAAATGACATAGAATAGTAAGGCAAAAAAAAGTGATAAAAATGACATAGTATAGTAAGGCAAAAAAAGTCATAAAAATGACATAGTATAGTAAGGCACAAAAAATGTCATAGTATAGTAAGGCAAAAAAAGTGATAAAAACGACATAGTATAGTAAGGCAAAAAAAAGTGATAAAAGTGACATAGTATAGTAAGGAAAAAAAACTTCATAGTATAGTAAGGTGCAAGGAGTCATAAAAACGGCACAGTATAGTAAGGCACAAAAAGTCATAAAAATTACATATATAGTAAGGCAAAAAAGTCATAAAAACGACATAGTATAGTAAGGCAAAAAAAAGTGATAAAAACTTCATAGTATAGTAAGGCACAAAAAGTCATAAAAACGACATATATAATGAGGCATAAAAATGACATAGTATAGTAAGGCAAAAAAAGTCATAAAACCAAAATAGTATAGTAAGGTACAAAAAGTCACAAAAATGACATGGTATAGTAAGGCACAAAAAGTCATAAAAACGACATAGTATAGTAAGGCAAAAAAAGTAAAAAAAACTTCATAGTATAGTAAGGCACAAAAAGTCATAAAAATGACAAAGTATAGTGAGGCAAAAAAATATCGAAATATAGTAAGGCAAAAGAAGTGATAAAACGACATAGTATAGTACGGCAAAAAAAAGTGATAAAAATTACATAGTATAGTAAGGCACAAAAAGTCATAAAAACGACATAATATAGTAAGGCAAAAAAAAGTGATAAAAATGACATAGTACGGTAAGGCAAAAAAAGTCAAAAAAAACTTCATAGTATAGTAAGGCACAAAAAGTCATAAAAATGACATATATAATGAGGCATAAAAATGACATAGTATAGTAAGGCAAAAAAAGTCATAAAACCAAAATAGTATAGTAAGGCACAAAAAGTCATAAAAACAACATAGTATAGTGAGGCAGAAAAAGTCATAAAAATGACACAGTATAGTAAGGCATAAAAATGACATAGTATAGTAAGGCAAAAAAAGTCATAAAAATGACACAGTATAGTAAGGCATAAAAATGACATAGAATAGTAAGGCAAAAAAAAGTGATAAAAATTACATAGTATAGTAATGCACAAAAAGTGAAAAAATTACATAGTATAGTAAGGCACAAAAAGTCATAAAAACGACATAGTATAGTAAGGCAAAAAAAGTGATAAAAACGACATAATATAGTAAGGCAAAAAAAGTCATAAAAATGACATAGTATAGTAAGGCAAAAAAATGTCATAGTATAGTAAGGCAAAAAAATTGATAAAAACGACATAGTATAGTAAGGCAAAAAAAAGTGATAAAAGTGACATAGTATAGTAAGGAAAAAAAACTTCCTAGTATAGTAAGGTGCAAGGAGTCATAAAAACGACATAGTATAGTAAGGCACAAAAAGTCATAAAAACGACATATTATAGTAAGGCACAAAAAGTCATAAAAACGACATAGTATAGTAAGGCACAAAAAGTCATAATAATGACATAGTATAGTAAGGCACAAAAAGTCATAAAAATGACATAGTATAGTAAGGCAAAAAAATGTCATAGTATAGTAAGGCAAAAAAAGTGATAAAAACGACATAGTATAGTGAGGCAAAAAAAAGTGATAAAAGTGACATAGTATAGTAAGGAAAAAAAACTTCATAGTATAGTAAGGTGCAAGGAGTCATAAAAACGGCACAGTATAGTAATGCACAAAAAGTCATAAAAACGACATATATAATAAGGCATAAAAACAACATAGTATAGTAAGGTACAAAAACTCATAAAAACGACATAGTATAGTAAGGCACAAAAAGTCATAAAAATGACATAGTATAGTAAGGCAAAAAAGTCATAAAAACGACATAGTATAGTAAGGCAAAAAAATGTCATAAAAACGACATAGTATAGTAAGGCACAAAAAGTCATAAAAATGACATAGTATAGTAAGGCAAAAAAGTCATAAAAACGACATAGTATAGTAAGGCAAAAAAATGTCATAAAAACGACATAGTATAGTAAGGCACAAAAAGTCATAAAAACGACATATATAGTAAGGCACAAAAAGTCATAAAAATGACATAGTATAGTAAGGCAAAAAAATGTCATAGTATAGTAAGGCACAAAAAGTCATAATAATGACATAGTATAGTAAGGCAGAAAAATATCATAGAATAGTAAGGCAAAAAAATGTCATAGTATAGTAAGGCACAAAAAGTCATAATAATGACATAGTATAGTAAGGCAGAAAAATATCATAGAATAGTAAGGCAAAAAAATGTCATAGTATAGTAAGGCACAAAAAGTCATAATAATGACATAGTATAGTAAGGCAGAAAAATATCATAGAATAGTAAGGCAAAAAAAGTGATAAAAATGACATAGTATAGTAAGGCACAAAAAGTGAAAAAAGTACATAGTATAGTAAGGCACAAAAAGTGATAAAAACGTCATAGTATAGTAAGGCAAAAAAAGTGATAAAAACGACATAGTATAGTAAGGCACAAAAAGTCATAAAAACGACATAGTATAGTAAGGCACAAAAAGTCATAAAAACGACATAGTATAGTAAGGCACAAAAAGTCATAAAAACGACATAGTATAGTAAGGCACAAAAAGTCATAATAATGACATAGTATAGTAAGGCACAAAAAGTCATAAAAATGACATAGTATAGTAAGGCAAAAAAAGTGATAAAAACGACATACTATAGTAACGCAAAAAAAAGTGATAAAAATGACATAGTATAGTAAGGCAAAAAAATGTCATAGTATAGTAAGGCAAAAAAAGTGATAAAAACGACATAGTATAGTAAGGCAAAAAAATGTCATAGTATAGTAAGGCCCAAAAAGTAATAAAAACGACATAGTATAGTAAGGCAAAAAAATGTCATAGTATAGTAAGGCACAAAAAGTCATAAAAATGACATAGTATAGTGAGGCGAAAAAAGTTATAAAAACGACATAGTATAGTAAGTCAAAAAATTCATAAAAATTACATAGTATAGTAAGGCAAAAATCTTAATAGTATAGTAAGGCACAAAATGTCATAAAAACGA
>NW_019524844.1:0-3668 GCF_002814215.2 Seriola lalandi dorsalis | reverse complement strand
AGGCAAAAAAATGTCATAGTATAGTAAGGCAAAAAAAGTGATAAAAACGACATAGTATAGTAAGGCAAAAAAATGTCATAGTATAGTAAGGCCCAAAAAGTAATAAAAACGACATAGTATAGTAAGGCAAAAAAATGTCATAGTATAGTAAGGCACAAAAAGTCATAAAAACGACATATATAATAAGGCATAAAAACGACATAGTATAGTAAGGTACAAAAAGACATAAAAATGACATAGTATAGTAAGACACAAAAATTTATAAAAACGACATGCTTAATAAGGCACAAAAAGTCATAAAAAGGACATAGTATAGTAAGACACAAAAAGTCACAAAAACGACAAGTAAGGCAAGTAAGTAAGGCACAAAAAGTCACAAAAATGACAAATATAATAAGGCACAAAAAGTAATAAAAACGACATAGAATAGTAAGGCATACAATGTCATGAAAACAACAAAGGATAGTAAGGCATAGAAATGTCATAGTAAAGTAAGGCATAACAAGTCATAAAATCTACATAAGGTTAAGGTTACTACGTAAGGTATAAAAAGTCAAAGTATAGTAAGGCATATGGAGTTCAATTACCGCAAAGTATTACAGATTCCTTTTAAGCTAACGTCTGTTTTTTTATTGTGAGAAGAGGCTGTATCGGGCTTCGTACCCACGAACTTCTTGGTTGCAAGGCATCAGCTCTAACCATCGCACCACCAAGCTTATGAGATAAGTTGTAATATATTAAGATACAACAACGTCATACTTTAGTAAGGAATAAAAAGTCATACAAACGTCATAGTATAGTAAGGGAATAAAAGTCATAAAAATTACATTGTATATAAAGGCATAGAAATGTCACAGTAAAGTAATACCTAACACCTTCTGACCTGAAGCAAAATTCACGGTGGACTTCTTTTGCATGTAAGAACAGGCTGGATCTCGGTTTCGAACCCACGACCCTCTAGTTGCTAAGCATCATTTCTAACCATTGCACCACCAGATGATCCAGCTCATTATAAAGTAAGACATAAAAATTCATACAAACGTCATAGTATAGTAAGGGAATAAAAGTCATAAAAATTACATTGTATATTAAGGCATAGAAATGTCATAGTAAAGTAAGACCTAATACCTTCTGACCTGAAGCAGAATTTAGGGTGGACGTCCTTTGCATGTAAGAAGAGGATTGAACCCGGTGTTGAACCCACGACCCTCTAGTTGCTAAGCAGCATTTCTAACCATTGCACCATCAGATAATCAACTTTGTAATGCATAGAATGTCATTAAAACGACATAGTATAGTAAGGCACAAAAAGTCATAAAAACTACATAGAATAGTAAGTCATAAAAATATAATAAGTATAGTAAGGTATAAAAAGACTTTTTATGCTAACATGTTTGTTTTTTTAATGTGAGAGGAGGCTTTATTGCGCTTCGCACCCACGAACTTCTTGCTGCAAGGCATCAGCACTAACCATTGCACCACCAAGCTTAGTATACTATATTAAGATACAACAATCTCATACTTCAGTAAGGCATAAAAACTCATACAAACGTCATAGTATAGTAAGGGAATAAAAGTCATTAAAACGACATTGTATATTAAGGCATAGAAATGTCATAGTAAAGTAAGACATAAAACCTTCTGACCTGAAGCATTATTTAATGTGGATGCTCTTTAAATGTGAGAGCAGGCTGAAAACAGGCATTGAACCCACAACCTTCTAGTTGTCTAGCACCAGTTCTAACCATTGCACTACCAGATCACCTGTGTTGTATCAGAGTAAGGCATACAATTTCATGAAAACGCCATAGTATAGTAAGGGAATAAAAGTCATAAAAACGACATTGTATATTAAGGCATAAAAATGTCATAGTAAAGTAAGACATAATACATTCTGACCTAAAGCAGAATTTAACGTGGATGTCTTTTGCATGTAAGACCAGGCTGGAAGCCGGTTTTGAACTCAGGACCTTCTAGTTATCAAGCATCAGTACTAACCATTGCACCACCAGATCACCTATGTCACATAGTATAGTAAGGCATACAATGTCATGAAAACAACATAGTAAAGTAGGGCATAGAAATGTCATAGTATAGTAAGGCACGAAAAGTCATGAAAATCACATATGTAGTAAGGCATAAAAATGTCATAGTATAGTAAGGCAAAAAAAAGTCATAAAAACGACATAGTATAGTAAGGCACAAAAAGTCATAAAAACAACATATATAATAAGGCATAAAAATGTCATAGTATAGTAAGGTACAAAAAGTCGTAAAAACGACATAGTATAGTAAGGCACAAAAAGTCATAAAAACAACATATATAATAAGGCATAAAAATGTCATAGTATAGTAAGGCATAAAAAGTCATGAAATCTGCATAGTGTAGAAAGGTACAAAAACTCAAAAAGCCTTTTAAGCTAACGTGTTTGTTTTTTTAATGTGAGAGGAGGCTGTATCGAGCTTCGTACCCACGACCTTCTTGCTGCAAGGTGCATAGTATAGTAAGGGAATAAAAGTCATAAAAACGACATTGTATGTTAAGGTATAGAAATGTCATAGTAAAGTAAGACATAAAACCTTCTGAGCTGAAACATAATTTAATGTGGACGTTCTTTGAATGTGAGAGCAGGCTGAAACCAGGCATTGAACCCACGAGACCACCAGATCACCCATATCACAACAGAGTAAGGCATACAAATTCATGAAAACGACATAGTATAGTAAGACATACAATGTCATGAAAACAACAAAGTATAATAAGGCATAAAAATGTCATAGTATAGTAAGGCAAAAAAAGTGATAAAAACAACATAGTTTAGTAAGGCAAAAAAAGTCATAAAAATGACATAGTATAGTAAGGCAAAAAAAGTAAGAAAAACGACATAGTATAGTTAGGCACAAAAACTCATAAAAACGACACAGTATAGTAAGGCACAAAAAGTCATAAAAACGAGGTAGTATAGTAAGACACAAAAAGTCATAAAATCGACATAGTATAGTAAGGCACAAAAAGTCATAAAAATGACAAAGTATAGTAAGGCATAGAAATGTCATAATCATGTAAGGTATAAAAAGTCATAAAACCTACATAGTATAGTAAGGCAAAAAAAACGACATAGTATAGTAAGGCACAAAAAGTCATAAAAATTACATAGTATAGTAAGGCACAAAAAGTCATAAAAATGACAGTATAGTAAGGCAAAAAAATGTCATAGTATAGTAAGGCACAAAAAGTCATAAAAACGACAAACTATAGTAAGGCAAAAAAAAGTGATAAAAATGACATGGTATAGTAAGGTACAAAAAGTCATAAAAACAGCATATATGATAAGGCATAAAAACGACATAGTATAGTAAGGCACAAAAAGTCATAAAAACAACATAGCATAGTTAGGCACAAGAAGTCATAAAAATGACATAGTATAGTAAGGCATACAATGTTATGAAAATAAAATAGTATAGTAAGGCATTCAATGTCATGAAAACAACATAGTATAGTAAGGTACAAAAAGTCATAAAAACGACATAGTATAGTAAGGCACAAAAAGTCATAAAAATGACATAGTATAGTAAGGCAAAAAAGTCATAAAAATGACATAGTATAGTAAGGCAAAAAAATGTCATAGTATAGTAAGGCAAAAAAAGTCATAAAACCAAAATAGTAT
>NW_019524843.1:383855-391066 GCF_002814215.2 Seriola lalandi dorsalis | reverse complement strand
TTTCTATGACTTTTAATGCCTTACTATACTATGACGTTTTCATGCCTTAGTATACTATGATGTTTTTGACGTTATAATGACTTACTATACCATGACGTTTTTATGCTTCACTATATCATGACTTTTTATGTCTTTTTATATCTTACTATACTATGACATTTTTATGCCTTACTATATTATGACTTTTTATGTGCTACTATATTATGACGTTTTTATGACATTTTATGACTTACTATACTATGACGTTTTCATGCCTTTATATACTATGAGGTTTTTATGTCTTTTTTTGCCTTACTATGCTATTACGTTTTCTGATGTTTTTATGCCTTACTATACTATGACTTTTTTATGAAATGTTATGCCTTTCTATATTATGACTTTTTATGCTTCACTATATTATGACTTTTCATGTCTTTTTTTGCCTTACTATACTATGACGTTTTTTTGACATTTTTATGCCTTACTATACTATGACGTTTTTATGACTTTTTATGCCTTACTATACTATGATGTTTTTGTGCCTTACTATATTATGACATTTTTATGACATTTTATGCCATACTATACCTTTACTTTTTTTGACGTTTTTGTGCCTTATTATACTATGAAGTTTTTACGACATTTTATGCCTTACTATACTATGACTGTTTTTTTTTGACATTTTTATGCCTTACTATACTATGACGTTTTTTGACATTTTTATGCCTTACTATTCTGTGTTGTTTTTATGACATTTTATGCCTCACTACACTATGACTTTTTTTGACATTTTTATGCCTTACTATACTATGATGTTTTTATGACTTTTTTTGTCTTACTATACTATGACTTTTATTTCGACATTTTTGTGCCCTACTATACTTTGAAGGTTTTATGAAATGTTATGCCTTACTATACTATGACATTTTATGCCTTACTATACTATGACATTTTTATGCCTTACTATATTATGACTTTTTATGACTTACTATATTATGAAGTTTTTATGACATTTTATGACTTACTATACTATGACTTTTTTGATGTTTTTATGCCTTACTATACTATGATTTTTTTTTGACTTTTTGTGCCTTACTATACTTTGACTTTTTTTTGACATTTTATGCCTTACTATACTATTACTTTTTTTGACATTTTGTGCCTTACTTTACTATGACGTTTTTTGACATTTTATGCCTTTCTTTACTATGACGTTTTTTTGTCTTTTTATGCCTTACTATATCATGATGTTTTTAAGAAATTTTATGCCCTACTATACTATGACGTTTTTATAGATATGTTATGCATTACTATACTATGACTTTTTTATGCTTCACTATATTATGACTTTTTATGGCTTTTTATGCCTTACTATACTATAACGTTTTAATGACATTTTATGCCTTACTATGACGTTTTTATGTCTTTTAATGCCTTACTATACTATGACGTTTTTATGACATTTTATGCCTTACTATATTATGACTTTTTATGCCTTACTATACTTTGATGTTTTAATGACTTACTATACTATGACGTTTTTGATGTTTTTATGCTTCTCTATATTACGACTTTTTATGACATTTTATGCCTCACTATACTATGACTTTTTTACGTCTTTTTATACTATGACGTTTTTTGATGTTTTTATGCCTTACTATACTATGACTTTTTTGACGTTTTTATGGCTTACTGTAATATGACATTTTTATGACATTTTATGTCTTACTATACCATGACGTTTTTATGCTTCACTATATTATGACTTTTTATGTTTTTTTATGCCTTACTATACTATGACGTTTTCATGACATTTTATGCCTTACTATGAAGTTTTTATGTCTTTTAAGCCTTACTGTACTATGATGTTTTTATGACATTTTATGCCTTACTATACTATGACGTTTTAATGACATTTTTATGCCTAACTATGACGTTTTTATGTCTTTTAATGCCTTACTATACTATGACGTTTTTATGACATTTTATGCCTTACTATACTATGACTTTTTTGACGTTTTTATGCCTTAATACATAATGACTTTTTATGCCTTACTATATTATGATGTTCTTATGACATTTCATGCCTTACTATACTATGGTGTTTTTTTTGACATTTTATGCCTCACTATGACGTTTTTATGTCTTTTTATGCCTCACTATACTTTTATGTTTTTTTACCTTACTATGCTATGATGTTTTTATGACATTTTATGCCTTATTATGACATTTCTATGACTTTTTATGACTTACTATGCTATTATGTTTTTTGATTTTTTTATGCCTTACTATACTATGACTTTTTTATGACATTTTATGCCTTACTATATTATGACTTTTTATGCCTTACTATACTATGATGTTTTCAACGTTTTTATGACTTACTATACTATGACGTTTTTATGACATGTTATGTCTTACTATACTATGATGTTTTTGATGTTTTTATGCCTTACTATACTATGATGTTTTTATGTCTTTTTATGCCTTACTGTGGTATGACTTTTTTATGACATATTATGCCTTACTATATTATGACTTTTTATGACATGTTATGCCTTACTCTACAATGACATTTTTATGCCTTACTATATTATGACTTTTTAGGCCTTACTATATTATGACGCTCTTATGACATTTTATGCATCTTACTATACTATGACGTTTTTCATTCCTTTATATACTATGACGTTTTTATGCTTTACTATACTATGACTGTTTTTTTTTGACATTTTTATGCCTTACTATACTATGACGTTTTTATGTCTTTTTATGCCTTACTATACTATGATGTTTTTGTGCCTTACTATATTATGAAATTTTTATGACATTTTATGCCATACCATACCTTGACTTTTTTTGATGTTTTTGCGCCTTATTATACTATGACGTTTTTACGACATTTTATGCCTTTCTTTACTATGACGTTTTTTTGACATTTTTATGCCTTACTATACTATGACGCTCTTATGACATTTTATGCCTTACTATACTATGATGATTTCATGCCTTTATATACTATGACGTTTTTGACGTTTTTATGCTTCACTATATTATGACTTTTTATGCCTTTTTATGCCTTACTATACTTTGACTTTTTTATGACATTTTATGCTTTACTATCACGTTCCTATGAATTTTAATGCCTTACTATACTATGATATTTTATGCCTTACTATAGTATGATGTTTTTGACGTTTTTATGCCTTACTATACTATGACGTTTTTCATTCCTTTATATACTATGACGTTTTTATGCTTCACTATATTATGACTTTTTATGCCTTACTATACTATGACGTTTTTATGACATTTTATGCCTTACTATGACGTTTTTATTACTCTGAATGCCTTACTATACTATAACTTTTTATGACATTTTATGCCTTACTATACTATGACATTTTTTGACATTTTTATTCCTTATTATAGTATCACATTTTTGTGATATTTTATGCCTTACTAAAGTGTGATGTTTTTTTACGTTTTTATTCCTTACTATAAAAGGCCTTTTTTGGACATTTTATGCCTTACTATACTATGTCTTACATATGCCATTTTATGACTTATCACACTATGACGTTTTTTTCACGTTTTGATGCCTTACTATGCTGTCATTTTTGACGTTTTTATTGCTTACTGTACTATGAATTTTTCATGACATTTTTATGATTTACTATGCTCTGACACTTTTATGCCTTATTGTACGGTGAGTTTTTATGACAATTTTTTACCCTACTATATTATGACGTGTTTACGTTTTTATAACCCTAAACTTTTTTTGACGGTTGTGTTAAACAGCTACTTCTCTGTCCTGCCAGAACGTTTTGGAGAGGGTATTTGGTATTGTCCAAGATGGCCTTAATCTTACACTGCACATATCTCTCCACACCAGTCCTAATTATTTTTTAAATAAACGTGGTTTAACGTCACATAATTATTTTTCTGGCACCACTGGATAAAAATTAGACTCTTCTCTTTAAATACCCGATGCCATGGTGAATCGTTGAAGCAGAGTTCCATTGACGATGGCTATTTAAAGTCCTCATGCACGTGTTTAACTCAAAGTGAACATACTCAGAGTTGATTGAACTCACTCAGATCAGCTGTTCTAGAGCTGACAACTCCGAGTTTCCCATCTCAGGGTTCAGGGTTAGAGTCAGAATTTGTTAAACCTGCTTTCTGAAATAGAACCCTGTTCATACAGATAATATTGAAACAAATCTACCTCCATACTCTTGCGCCCCCACACTTAACAGGATGATGGTGTTGGACACTGACGAAAATGGTGTGTAGTGACATCCAATGACCACTGCAGGGAGCTCCATCCTCGTGAATGAGTGTAGTCCTTCGGATCTAGTTCCTCTTGTGTCCTCTGGGTCGCGGTGCAGCGCGTTTCTCAGAGCTGAAGGAAGGAGGTGAGCTGGGTCAGACGGTGCAGCTTCTCTGCCTGAGGCCGTGCTGGCGCATTGAACTTGACCGTGAACGCAGCACAGCAAAACATGAACCTGACGAAGAAACTGATTCAATTAATAAACTAACTCATTAAAACTCATCTAAATAGTGAAATGTATGATATTATTAAAATACATATGATATCTGAGGTTAAATTTAGATTAATCCAGATTTTGTTGGAAGATAATGAATCCCTATTTTATTTACAACTGATTTCAGGATGATCACTCAGCAGCTGTCCCAGTCAGGCGAAATATCTGGTTTAGTCCGGGTTTTGTGCCTAAACCGGACAGGAAGCTAGGACCAGACTCTTTGTGCAAAGATTTCTGGGAACGTGGGAGGGAAAAAAGCGCTGGAAGAAAGAAGCTATAGGGAAGATAGAGGACTAATTAGAGACTGAAGGAGGGAGGGATGGACGGAGGCTGTCAGAGGATGTGGTTGCTATAGATACTTGGCATGATGCCAGGTGGAGGCAGAACCAATTTGCATTTATTCAGATGATGGCTGTTCTCTCTCTTTCTCTCCCTGCCTCTCTCTCTCGCTCTCTCTCTCTCGCTCTCTCCCTCTTTCATCCCCCCTTCCCAGAAATAAAAGCAGCAAAACAGCCTCTCTTCCATTTTAATTTCTTCCATTTCACATTTATCCCAAACAATTCAATTTCCTTATAAAGCAAGTTTTTTTTTTAATGCAAAACCCAGAGAATACTGATTCAAAAATACAAAACATTAACCTACTTATACCTGAAGAAAAACACATATATGCTCTTCTGTTGAATATTTTCAATATTATGCTGATTTTATTTGATAGTGCCACTAACAAAATTTTTGTTCTGTTAGAAAACCAACAGGCTTTTTTTTTCTTCTCCTTTCTTTTCTTTTCTTTTTTTTACCGTATTAGAGATTATGTGATTGTGAAGCTGAAACCTGCAAAACCACACTGTTTTCTTCTTTAATTTCTATTTAATTTAGTTTTAACTATACCTAACCATTTCTCTATCTTTTTTTATTGAAAATATAAAGAACACAATTCTGCATTACTGTCCTTAAGGCCTGTGGACAGTTTCATGTAGGCCTAAATTTGTTCCTTGGGTTAACCTCAAAAACAAAATGCAGCATTTATTTTAGATAAAAAAAACCTCAAGCATAAAAAGCCCCTTCATTGCAGTTTTGGTCTTATCGCCTATTCAAAATTCACTGTACTGGGTTAATGCACAACATACTAATTAACGTGCTCTGAGGAGTCTGGCCTGCACAGTAGATTAGTTAGCTGGTGTTGGGCCTTTTGACTAAAAGACAATTATTTTTGAAATTTCATAATATTTCTTATTTGTATAAAATATTTATTTCTCTGCACCAAAAATGAAAAAAATAAAATAAGACTAAACAAAAAGCCCAAAGGACTATAACAAAATAAAAGTCTCAATCCTGAAAAAGACTGAGAAAAACAATTAAAATAAATTCATTACGTTGTAAAATTCTGAACTAGATAAGGCTTATTTCTTTTGTAACAGCAGGTAGTGTTCATTTTTTAAGTAAATGAAAACGTGTCGCTACAGTTTCCACAACGAATGACACTACACCAGATTTAATTTAACAGAAGCAACTTGTATGAAAACAGGAAACAGCAATAAACATCTGCCCTGCTCTAATTCTAACTGTGAGAGCTTTTACTGAAAATATGTTTAGTATGAAGACTGAATAAATTCACTGGAGCTCAACATCAAATTTTACGTTCTCTTTATTAATCACATTGATCACATATAGTTATACCATATATACACACAAAGGTTTACAACAACTCAAGTTATTTGAATGACACAGTGAAAAAAGACCTTGGAGTACTTTTCAGCTGACTCATCCTTGACAGCTATAGCATGGAGTGACAGGTCTTTTGAGGTAAAATAAATAAATTAAAAAAAACAACCAAAAAAAAAAAAAACAACCAAAAACACACACACACACACACACACACACTTCCAATGAGTCAGGATTAAACTTGGATGGATGTATTTAATAGCGTCATATATTAGTTAACATCACCATGGATACGTTTGGAAAATTAAACACAATATTCATTTTAGTTCTATATTTTAATATAATAAATCTCAACCCACAGACACATATGATGTTTAACGATAAAAACCCAAGGCACAGCTGTTGGAAAAAAATATTCTGTATCTCTCTGTCAGTGTCTTTTTCTTGGATTCAGTTCAGATTTAGTGTTTCACCTCTAGGTGTTAATTGTGCAGCTGAAAAATCTGCAAAAATTGGTTAGTCCAGTCCAATCTGGCCAGAAATCCTTTTCTTCAAATCAAAAGTTGTCCTGCCAATCAGTAAGTTTCCAGTGCACCATCAATCTGCAAGGAGGAAAGAAGACAGAGCAAATTAGTGACAGAACTGGGACACAGAATTAAAAAGAATAAAAAAAAAAAAACGTAACAAAATTGTCCTATTTTTTTACAGCCAAGATCATAAAGAACAGTGACACTGCCTGAGGTATAACTACAGCCGAGAGTTCAGGGTGGATAATTGTGTCTGTGTGTCATGTCACAGGACTGACACAGCATTTTTCGACTACAAAAAAAAAAATATGTTGGGCTGTTGACGGGGCAGTGGAGATGGAGATACAGGCGGGACTCCCTCCTCATGACTACCAATATCTGTCTGTGTTTGAGTCTACGCTCAGCCACCTTTGACCTTTAAAGTCTGGAGCGTCAAGAGGACACACAGTCGAAAAGGGACCCCCACAATTGTGCCTGAGGGAAAAGACATGCACGC
>NW_019524843.1:381800-383835 GCF_002814215.2 Seriola lalandi dorsalis | reverse complement strand
ACACACACACACACACACACACACACACACACACACACACACACACACACACACACACACACACACAGTTCTGCTGTCTGGTTTTGCACCGTCATGACTGAACAAGATTAGGATCTGACTAGCAGAGATAGGGATTTAATCCTAATTTGTCCAGACTTTAATCATGATCATAACAGACTGCCATTGTATTTATATATTTTAATTATTCTACAAAACCTTTTATAAAACATAAAATCACTCTGGGTTCATGCCAGTTTCTTACTTCTATTAATTCTCCAACAGTGCAGACTGATTCACAGTACAAAAATCAAGGTATGTGTGGGTTGGGTGAAGGAGGAGGAGGAGTATAGGGTTAGTTATGACAGAGGAGATCACAGCTAGACTACAGTCCCTGGGTAGATGCAGTGTTTCAGACATTGGGCAATTATGAAGGGCCTTCCTGAGCCTGTACGGCTCTCCAGGGCTACTCCTCTGCCCACGCTGTCCCATCAACTGGCTAATGTATGCAGAGGTGAGCCCACAGTCCTGTCTCCAGACTGCACACACTGAAAGCAACTTATAAAGAGTTTAATACTGTTAAATATATACATCTTGATTCCTATTTCAATAAAAGCAGGAGTGAGGGGGTAACAGTTGAGTCTTAACAGGATTACTGTAACCCTTAAAATGATATGACAGTGTGATGCTTGGAGCCAAAGAAAGGCACACAGATACAGGAGGTCAGAGGAGGTGGATGGACCATTTCCAACCATGACTTCTTTTAGCAAATCATTCCCCCTCTGCCTTCTGTCTTTCCTGCTTCCCTCGTTTGCACTCTGTCTTATAATCCTAAAATAACTGCAGGATTTTTAATATCTTTGCGAAAACCAGACGCTCTCAGATCTTCTTCCCTTCCACATAAATAAATCTATATAGTCCTTGATTTGTCGGTTTCTAACTTTGAGAAGACACACGCAGCCAACTCTTCTCAACTCTCTCAAAACAGGAAGCAGCCAAAGAAACCACCTTAATGAGGGCACGATAGATGAAAATGTTTGGTGAATAAAGCGTTGGATTGGAGATGTGTGACATTTTTTATTTTTTATTTTGATGTCCTTGATTTATCCATAATAATAATTATTAATAAGTATAAATAAGTAGTTAATAAGTATTTATTATCAGAGCTGTAGATTTTGACTTACTTGAGACCTAGTAAAATAAAGTAAGCCCCAGAGCTTGAAAATGTCAGTATTAGTTCTATGCATTGACAAGGCTGGTCTCTGTTATGTATAAAACACTTACAGGTTAGCAGGTTGGACGGGAAAAGACCTGAAAGAAAATCATCTTGATCCATCAGTTCACTTATAAAGATACCTGAACATCAGGAGACTTGAAAATAGCTCTGATTTTTAACTCTGTTAACTTCTGCAGCGCACACAGAGAATACACTGTCCACCAAGTTCTCTCTCTCCTCCAACGGACAAGGTCAGTCTTCAGATGATATTCTCATGGTAACAAAGTAAATCTTTTTCCAAGGATCAAGAAGGCAAAGCAGAGAAAGTGTGTGTGTGTTTGCGTGTGTGCTTGTTTTCGTGTGTGTGTGTGTGTGTGAAAAGAGTTGCCAAAGTAAGAGAGGCATAAATACAGAAAAAGCCTGAATTTGTAACCATGAGAGGGTGTGACTGTGTGTGTGTGTGTGGGGGGGGCTTTCTCCCTCCATTTCCCTTCTTTCTGTATTTAACCCCCCCCTTCAACACACACACACACACAAACACACACACACACACACACACACACTCTTATGCTGACATTGTGTCCGTCCAACAAAGACGTCCCCGCAGCCCCCTCATTATAAATACATGTCATTGGATCACAGCTCGTCTGAATCCCTGAGTCTGCTGCGCTCTAAGTGGCCGTGACTGAGCCCTGAATGGGTGGCCGAGCGACAGCTATACCAATAGAGCCAACAGTGTGTGTGTGTGTGTGTCCATGTGTGTGTGTGTCGGTGTCGGTGTGTGTGTGTGTGTGTCCATGTGTGTGTGTGTTTGTACAGAGA
>NW_019524843.1:359698-381778 GCF_002814215.2 Seriola lalandi dorsalis | reverse complement strand
CCTATGGGAATGAAAGCTTCACAGCAGGACGAGGTCAGAGGTCAGGCTGTCTGTTACATACACATGTGTACACATACACACATGCAGTTTACTGGACATTTGATATACTGATGCAGAGCAGAAAAAACAGAAGGAGGACATTATGATTAAAATGGTTTTTGAGTTGAATTCAGTTGAAGAGTGTTAACGGTTAACTGCTGCATGTGGGAAGCAGGTTTGCTTTAAATCTGGGGCAATAAGTTTCCTGCTGCCTCAACAACAAAGCTGCACGAATCTAGTCCTGGCTCACTTAGAAGGAGGGAACAAGGTGTCCGTGTGTGTATATATATTTGTGTGTGTGTGTGTGTGTGTGTTAAAAGAGCTCATCCTATTTCATTTTGCAGGGAAAATGCGAAAGTGTCGCTATCCCTCTGGAACCACAAACCAGGACACTCTCACTCTCTCTCTCTCTCTCTCTCTCTCTCTCTCTCTATCTCTCTCTCCCTCTTTGTCACTATCAAGGCTTCTATTTCTGAGTCTGAGCTCACATTTCTCCCTGGGTATAAAAAAGTTTTCCTCACTCTACTTTCGCTTGAGTTTTGAACCCACAGAGATATGACCTGGACTCGACTGGAAATCATTAATTAATGGACAGCTAATCACCAGCAGGTATGCTCAATATCCAAACAAATAAGGCATCTTTTTTTGCTTCGCTTTGAGTTGACAAAATAATTGTATGATATAAAAAGAAGCTTTGTTCCCTAATTTCATTGTACAAACGAATGACAAGCGCTGATTAGTGAGTGTCTGAAGCACACTGGGCTCATTAATGCAGCAATGCAACAATGAGCAGAGGAAAAGGCGGCGGTTGCCCATGCTAATCATCTCTGCTAGCCCGCCACCTTCCAGCACCTTTGCCTATATATATATATGTCTCCTCCCCCTCACTAGACGAGGACCCCGAATAGCTGCCTGCGCACACTGCCTGATGGGAAACAGAAGCAGGGTTTTTTGAGGGATAGGCGCATACCGTCGTCTCAGCAGCTAGAGTTTGGCTGTCAGAGAGGGTTTTAATGAAAGCAAAAAATGTTTATGCTGCATCTGTCCATCATAGTTAATCTTAGTATTCTCAGGTAGTGCGTGTTTCTTGAAACAATATAGCAAAGAAAATTGCTCAAATTTGTTTGGTTACAGAGGAATCCGTTTTAGTTTAGATACATTTTCATTATGAGAATCACATTTATGAGACATGTAGACAAATCTAAAAATACCCTTTATGAGTGTCTCTCATTTCTGTGAGTGAAAATATGTAACATGAATTAGCCGTCAAAGTTTTGCTGAGTAATCGTTGCAAATGTTGTTCATCGTGCAAAATTGGTACAGTAGTTTAAATAATGGCGAAACATAATTTTTAGGTGCAAGTTATTCTTAGAGCAGGCATTAAATCTCGTGTACAGGTCAGTGTTTTTTTCTAAGAGTGGAATTTATACAGGATTTATACGAAGTCAGTAAAGTGGAGAATCATCAGAAAAGTTCAGGTTAAGTAATTTAAGTCTAAAAAAAACTAAATCTGCTACAGAGTGCAACAGTCTGAGTCCTGTACAACATATGGCCATTCCCTGAAAGGCTCAGATTTCTGTGAGAAATGTGAGACATAGAGAGGAATAAAGCGACTGGCAGACAAAACACCTTGTGTAAAAATTGTGAAATGGAGAATAATGGAAAGCATGTGAGAGAAAACGAGAGAACAAGGGACAAAGAGGGTGCGAGAGAGATGTGAGTCTCAAAAAAGTGTCAATGCTAGGCTTCCTTTAGGCATGAGTGAGAAACTATGAGGCCTGGTGGTGTGTGAATGGTTCGGGAACACGCATACAAACACATACCACAGGCACAAACACACACTTTGACGCACACACACACACGCGCGCACATGCATGCGCGCGCACACACACACACACACACACACACACACACACACACACACACACACACACACACACACACACCCTCCCTACTGAGCCAGAGCCTGTGCCAGCGAGACAGGTCTATGGGTCTATTGAGGGGACTTGGAGGGAGCTGTCCCTTTCTGTGGAGCTAATGAAGCCTGCACCCACAAGCATAAAGGAGTGGAGAGAGTTAGCACTGCGCTCCTTCACCCATTCACTCACTTCCTTCCTTTACACAGCTCCTGATGAGGTAATGCTTTCTCTCTTAAAGGGATACCATAAGTAATGCACCTTTACGCATGCAGCTCTTTACAATAGGACACGCCAGAAATAAATCTGGATACAGTTTTTATGGATACAAACTGGATAGTTTTATGATAGAAGGCCCAAGAATACTGAAGATGCAAATCTTTAAAAATGATTCACAAATATATATATATATATATGTTATTTTCTAGAAAGTGTCCGTAATTTCCTAAAATACCTGGGCATTATAGTTTTTATCAAACAGTAGCAAACACAGCATTTTGTTGGGGACTATTTTCAGCTGTGGATTGATATACATTTGTCTGCAGCAGCTAAAAAATAAAACATAGTGTTCATGTTCATTGTAGTGAAGGAACATGTCACCCATTGCAACAGTGTGACTCATTGATGTGTTTTTAAATAGTTTTTGGACAGAATGGCTGCTTTGATTAATTATTAAGAAAATGTAGCAATGCAATCTCAAAATTGAAAGATAAAAATAGAAAATGGTTTTAAGATCTCCTATGTTTTATATATTTCATTTGTTCATGATATACTGTTCATCCGAAAATTTGGCAATAGAAGATCAGATGAAAACATTTCTTTTCAAAGGTTACAGCCAATCGGAGTCTGACAGCAGACTGTTTGATGGCGAAATTTTAAAAAGTTGAAAAAACTGTAAACTAATAAGACAGATGGTCTTGATAATCTTCCATCTGAAGGATATAAGACTTTTAAATCAAATTTTCCCGTAAGATTCCTTCATCATATAGACTTTTGTCAATGTAAATGATCAATTCAATGTTGGTTTTGGTCTTTTCATAGGATTTGTTGACAATAAGTAAAAGATAGAATATCACCCGATTTATCCCCTAAGATGACAGAGATCTCAAAGTATTGACTAAACCGTTAATAAGGTTTTCCAGTTTGATTTGACAGAAATCACAGTGGCTAAAACTCCAGCATGGAAATGTGGAGTCCTTGTACAAAGCTGCCATCAATCTAAAAAGAAACAAAGACAGGCACCACACTGGAGAGCCTGAGACCAATGTGTCACTCAGAGAAGAAATGTCACAGAAAGCAGAGATGTGGGGAGAAAAGGCTTCCAGACAACACAATCAAACTTTCAGCAGGGGAGGTCTGACTTTAAGCTGCCTGTCTGTCTGTCTGCCTGTCTTCTACTCTGCTGCTGCTACAAGATGATGAAGGAGCTCTTGTCCAAGTCTACACCCAGTCTAGTCCTCTCTGAGCAACCAGACTGAGCTAACAATAGACAGCAGTGCTTATCAAACAGCCTGGCAACTTCATTAGCATCCAGCAAGACCCAGACGACAACCAAAGTGGCCCTACACACACACACACCCACACTCATGAGCCAGACAACCCCTCCGCTGGCCTTGACCCATGAACTCTAGGGTCCTCTTTCACCTGCTACAACCGCATTCATGCTAGCAAGGCTGTCTCGCCAGTGGCCGACTGTTCTGCATATATTCTCCTAACATTCCCACGCTCTGGGCGCAGACCTCCAGCACGGGAGATGATCACACTTTCAGCGCAGCAGTATTCATACGAGACATTATGGAGATTTGCATTGTGTCTAGCTGCCTGAGACTTTTTTTTGGGCCTCATGTCGACCACCGCCGTCTTCATGACTTTATCCCTTTTGAGTGGAGGGGAGGCTTTTCTTTTCCGTCTTCCTCCTCAAATGAAATCTGTAAATATCCTACGACCCCATGTCTGACTGGCACACAAAGAAAATAGAGCACAGTCATATTTGTTTTTAATACACTGCTTTATTTCCTATTTGTTTGCATTCCTGTTGTTGTATGTCTGGAAAACCATGTCTTTGTCATCATGAAATAATGCCCTAATGCCATTCCTCCCCTTCCCGCTATCCGTTCCTTTCCTCTTCCCGCTGAAGCTGTGTTGTTGACTCTCTTTCCCCCGGCACATCAAGGGTAAACTCGTGACTCCGCTCGCCTTCCCTTCCTCTTCCTGATTCTTTACCATTTGTCACTGGCCAAAAGCAGCTCCACATCTCCTGATTGGCTGGCGTGAGGAACAGAAACAGTGATGCTACTAACATGAGGCTTAAGTATAGTAGGGGTGTTTATGTGTTATTGCGAGAAATGGGGTAGAGCGCGTTCCTGCTCTCCGACAGATAATGTGACTGTCAGATGTGGAAGGATGCAGCACTCGGCGGCTTTTCGTTCAGATCATGTGAGGGCGACCTGGAGAGGCGTGCAAAAGGCTGTGACTGAATTTGCTTCGCTGCACAGCATATGGACGCTCTCATCGCTTTATGCAAATGGCCGAGACACAGACACATGTTCACAAATGCAGACAAACTAACCCCCCCTCCCCTCCAGCCCCTCATTAATGGTTCTTCCTAAAACCAGACACCCCCCCCCTCAAATAATAACCTCTCCACTAACACCCCCTCACTCCATCTTCCCCTCCTGAACGACCCCCCACCCCACAGTCTAGACCCTGAAACCCTCTCTCTCGCTCTCTCGAACCAGACGCCCCAAAATCCTAACCCTCCCTCCCTCCCTCCCTCCTCCTCACCCCCCCTTCCTCCTCCTCCTCTCTCCTCTCCTCAGCTCCCACGACCAGCAGACAGACCCTATGATTCGCGTGACCGCCATTTTGCTGCCCACAGTATACCTAACTGTACAGCACAGCAGCTGCCTTGATGGGCGAATGCAAATACGAACGCTGCATTGTTACTCAGCTGCTCAGACGACTCTCATCGCATGAATTAACGCCACCCTTCAAAAAAACAAGACCTGCTCAATCAAACGTGACCACAAAACGACGCACTGCCAAAATGCAGAAATGTGAGGTATTCATTTATACGCCGCCTCAATCCTTCTGACTACATAAACAGCTCCGAACGCCATTATTATACCAAGTTATGAGATCAGACGTCTTGAATATTTTTTTTCATTTGATGCCATTCCAAAGTCGCAAATAGATGAGAGGCGTTTCAGTTTAACTGGTGTGTTCTTGGGAAGCAGCATTATGTGATACTTCAAAGCTACAATCCAGTGTTCTTCAGGCTGCAATTTTTGTGATACCGCCTATTTCTATGTTTCATGTGCAGCCCTTTTCTGGCAAAATCAGTCCCCCCCACGATTTGTTCAGTGCCATGGTAACCAGACACCCATGTGCATGAAAATGAGACTATTATGGTCTGTCTGTCTGGAGTTTGTTGGGCCTATGGACCCCTTCTTAATTAGAGTCTGTGTGCGTGTCTGAGCTCTTCTGTTTGCTTAATGCTTTCATCGGTGCATTATGTATGTCTGTGAGTAAAAAACTGTGAGTGTGCATGCGTGACAGAGCGCTATCTGATTAAAGAAAGCCTCGGCTTAGTCTTTTGTACAGTGTCACATTTGCATGCGAGGGAATCACATGCGAACATGCACACCATATGGCACAGTGGGTCCAGACTCTTGATCTCACATGCACCGAACACCTATCAAACACATTTCTGGGTGCGGATACTCGCACCTCAAGAGCAAAACAAACGGCACCGAATATGCCTTTAAAACATTACTTCACTCCAGCTTGCTCGCCGCATTCATGGGAGCAATTATCAGCACACGCCAACGACATGATGGTTGTAGGTTATGCAAATGCAATTAGCCTCGATTTGCATTCGATAACAGCTAACGGATGCACAGATGGCAGACGACAGAGATGCGCCCGCCATCTTTGGCAGAGGGAAAGACTGGCGGCCATTTTGTCTGAAGCTGTGCCCATCTGGATAGAAACAACCACACTGCATTACTGTGACGACGGCAGCACTTTGGGAGCTGTGGGTGCACACTGATGCTGCTCGCTGGCAAACACTCTCAAGGCCAAGCATATACAGTCCATTCACAGACACACACACACACACACACACACACACACACAGAGCTCTCTGTAGTAGATAATGTAAAGAGTGGCTGTCTCATATGATTCAAAACTTTCAGATTTGAGTCAATTGACGTAAACACTTAAATTAACCTTTTAAGTTCGAAACATTTCTTAAAGACAAAAATAAAAACATCTTTTACAGCAGTATTCATCACCCTAAAATCATCCCTTCTGACCAAACACACACACACACACACACACACACACACACACACACACACACACACACACACACACACACACACACACACTATTTTAGACAATGTATGAGGTAATGAGAGCACAGTGAGAGTTGTTCATAGAGGTGGAAAAAGTGGAGTGCTAAAGAGAGATACTTGCCATTTTACCATTTCCACTACAAGGTGGGAAGGTCTCTGTTCTCTGTGATCTTCAGCCCTCTGCGCTGTTCAGTCAGCTTTTTTTTTTTTTTTTTTTTAATCAGTCTGAAATTGAATAATAGACGTCATGGAAAAAAAAAAAAGATGTTCATACTTTATGTGTCTGTGTTCCTGGTTTGAACAGACGCACGTCTACGGCTCACCATAGTAACAGCAAACCAAGAGAGGTGGAGAAAATAAAGATAGCACTGTCTCTTTGTCAAATGTAAAAACTGGTTGGGGAATAAACAACGGGTGAGTCGAGGATGGAGAGTGAGTCAAAAGCAGAACTCCCAAACTGGTTTTTAAACAGCCAGAGGCAGAAGGTGGGGGATATGTCAATCTTATGAGGAAAAAAATCAAGAGAAAGGAATATCCCTCTTGGCGGTCTTTCAGCATTCTGGGTATTGGGTATTATTTGGGGAGAGATCCCCTTCAGCAGAACCACACACAGCCAGTGGAGATCGGGACTTGAGGTCCAGTCTTAGGAGCCAGGGCTGCAACTGAAGGCCACGCAGGGCCTGTCCTTTGGAGGTCTGCGGGCCCCTAGGCCACAGACTAACACAGGAAACCCCACTCAGAGCTGGGCAGGCTCTGTTTCATATTGATTTTTCCTGCATGACGGTAGCTCCAGAGGTGCTTCTAGCCTTCAGGGACCTTCTCCATCCTTCCCAGCCCACTCACTAGCCCCCCACCTGGGCTTCACTGGCTCTGCTGGACCCTTGGATGGAGGTACGGGCCACAGGAGGAGAGGAGGAAGACGAGAGCCCATGGCAATGATGATGAGCTGCGCCGGGTCTCTGAGTTCAGTCATCTACCAGCCTTTATCCAGCCTTCCAACCACCCACCCTTGTTTCTATCTGAAAAAAGAAAAATAGAAAGTGTTTTTCAAAATCTCACCTTTGGCATTCAGCATCCCTCTGCTCAATGCAAATGCAAATGTAAACACTCACACTTTGATTAAAAATATGTGGGAAGAAAACGCCAACTTGCTCTTTTGTAACCTGCCCCAAGGCACTCGCTGCTATACAGGCACAAATAAAAATGCTCAGCATACTGTATGAAACACAGACACATCCATCTCTGTTCATATTTTAAAATGTCTTCCAGAAATATAAATCATTCACATCCAAGTCATTACACGTAGCCTATATTATCAGAACATTTATGTTACATCATTATGTTATGTAATTTTTGACCAAGCCTAATGACTGGCATAAATAAAACAATGAGCATTATAATCCTTTTGATACTACACAAATCATTTGTCTGCAGGAATTCCTTCACTTCAGCGCATCTTGAAATATTCCGAAAAACATTCTGAATCCTGTTATCATGCTAATACAATACAGTCCTTTATGTGTGGCTTTGTT
This sequence comes from Seriola lalandi dorsalis, assembly GCF_002814215.2. Lineage (NCBI taxonomy): Eukaryota > Metazoa > Chordata > Actinopteri > Carangiformes > Carangidae > Seriola > Seriola lalandi. The sequence goes on along the minus strand of NW_019524843.1, from coordinate 373,933 downwards.
CTTTTCTATTCGAAAAATGAATTGCAGAGGCCTCCTTCAGCAGCCACACACCCACTGGCCCCCGTTTCTGTCAAAACACGCAGCAAATACACGTTCAGCTCAATGTGGTCTGCTGGAAAATTATTAAGACACAGACAATGGCGAGTTAAAATGGTCGAGGTCAGTTATGGGATGGTTTGTGGGTGAATTTGAGTTTGCTGTTATGTGCATGTTTTCAGCATATAATGGGGGAGCACCCGGAGTAGCCCCTAGCTTGGCCTGTGCAGGGGAGTAAACGTGGGGTGAGACTGGGTGAGCCGGAGGGAGATTCAGACACAATGCCCCCATTGAGAGGGTTCAGACATGGGTGTTAACTCGCCATTCCTTCACAGACAATAGGGCCCCCCACTAGAGCCGGCATAGGGGACAATGTTGGTTCAGGGCAGCCCTCCACCCAGCGAGAAAGAAAAGAGCTGCATTATCAAGATGGGAGGAGGAGAGAAACGGACAGGAGATAGAGGGATATGTTTGTATATGGGTGGCTGGGTTGTGGGGCTGAGACCCATGGCTTTGGACTTGAGGAACAAAACAGAGAGACATCGACAAACACATCGCAGCAGCGTGAGACATCCTACAGCTTTAAATATTTACAAAATTTGACATAATGTTCGGTAGAGATGTCTCCAACCTTTAGCAAGTTCTTCACCATCGGCCGGTTCACTACAACAGATGGTTAATCTAGATGTTACGTCTCGTCCGCTTTCTCCTGGCTCAGTTTTACATGTTGTTATTCTTAATGGCTAATTCAACATTTGGCCACTGGTCAACAGTTGAAAATTAGCCAATTTTTTGCTGCTACTGGTGTATTTACACTGATGTATTGAATAAATACATAAAACAAAAACAGATGGTTAATTAAATATCCTTGAACCACATGAAGCAGCATTAAGGCTTTAATTACAATTAAAGACCATGTTAGAGCCATTCAGACGGTAAAGAAATATTTGTAAATAATTTATATTTTACTTTAGTTTCACTGTAGAGTACTTAATAAGGGCCGATAATTCAGCTCCTGTCTCTGATTGGTTAATATGTAGAACGAGTTACTGTGCTTAGTAATTCAGTTAAATTTAGATGAAGCTGTGGAGAACACACTGGTCTTTGAATTACTGTTCGTTTTTCAGTAAACTGACTAATGAGTTTTATTGTAGCACACGTCAACCATATGCTTGCACTCTATATCCTAAGTGTGTTTCTTTTCAGGAAATAGATAGAGCCACACTAACATATAGAAACTATTAAATGGTTGCAAGTTATTCTCAAATGAAACTGAGCTTGGCTAAACTATCCACATCACTGATGCACATTGAGTCACGCAAACTGTTACCAGTTACTGAGATAGTGCATTTCTAATTTTCAAAATAACACACCTTACTTGGTAGCAATGAAAATGCCTGTTTCAGATATCATATAACCGCTGTGTCCTTGGGTTGTTTCCAGCTGGTGAACTTTTTACAACTATACCCCTCTCTTTTTCCCTCCAGCTTCCTGTCTGTCTCTCACAGAGTCACATCCATTAAAGGCAACGTACCAACAAGAAAAAAAAAAAGGCTTGACATGTAGCGATGAAAGGGGTGACATATTAGCAACACTCTGTAAAAGCAGCAGAATTTTCTTACTATAGTTGCTTTATAATCATGTTCAACTTTTCCTTTTGAAGATGAAGTATTGGAAATGAACCACCAAAATGCACCACTGCTCGTGCACATTTCAAAGGTTTCATTGAAATACACGCACAGAGCCAGGTTGGGAATCTGATATATACAGTTTCTGCAGACTTTAATGGCCTCATGTTTGCAGCAGAAAGCAGGAATCTCATCCTCCAGTGAATTCAGCATTTTTAAAACATCTTTAGCGTTCCTCCAAAGACCATATAACAAGCTTTTACTTGTTCACAGTTGCTTGTTATATACACTGCGGTTGTAAAGGAACACTGTTTTGGGAGTCAGTTTGCGAGTGAAGCTGACAGCGCTAACAAGCTATTGGTAATGTAAGTGTATAAGCTTTTATTCTACCTTCCATTTCCAGACAAGTAAAACAAAAGGAGTTTCTGCTTAAAATGTATAAAGGAAACTATCGGGTTGGCTGTGTTTGAGGCCACAATGTGGTATAGGTGGCCGGGTGTTGGGGTGTGGGGTAGCTGGAAATGTTTATGGAGATCCTGTGTCTCTCTGGGAGCCTAATAGAATCCTGTGGCTGGAGTGAGAGCTCATTGTGGCGGCGTAAAGGATTACACTGGTAAACTGGTAAAACAGGGGAAAGAGCCCAAACACTCTCTACCTCCTATGGAGAGGCAACGAACCATCGAACAATGAGAGGGGAGAGTATATACTGCAAGCTGACTCATTTCATCAACACGGAGAGAAAGTAGCGAGAGGATGAAGATGGCGGTAATAGATTAGGGAGTTCATATACATGGATGTGCACAAGCAAAAAAAAAAAGAAAATCTATATATCGCCTGGAAACAGAGTGAAAGATAGAAAAAGGAAGGGGAGCAGAGGGGGCTGCGTGGACGACAGTTTCAGTAGTAGAGGGTAATATGGGCAAATGATGTCTGTCTTGCTTGTCTGTCTGCATCCTGAGTGACAGTTTACAATCTATGAGGCAGCAGGCAGGCCCAGCAGGTTGGCTCTTTGGCGCCATACAATCCCTCATTTCCCAACCAATTTTTTTTCCCTCTCTCTCCGTCTACCTTCCACCTCCGGCTCTCGTCTGTTTAGAGCCATCTCTAATCTCCACCACCACCACCTCTTCTTTGATTTTTGTCTACATCTTTTTTTTCCCCCTCACTGTTATTTTAAAAATCATCACTTCACTGCCCTTATGCTTAATGAACGACACATTAGTCCCCTTTTTATTTATTTTTTATACCTCAAAAGAAAAAATTAAACTCTAACAGATATTCAGTTCCCTAATACTTAAACTGCACAGTAATGATTTCTGACAGGCGCTCCCCTCTTCAGTGAGCCGGCTCCTACACTTTTTAAAATTTTTTTGCCCCTTTAATCGTAACCACAAATGATGAACTGAATCAGTCTCTCTCTGCACCTGGCCTCCCATTCATCAGAAAACTGTTGGCTGGGTTTCCAAAAGTGTCTTAGAGCTACGATCACCATCTTTGATGCTATACCACTAGATGAAGCCTAAGCTAATATTTCCTAGCTTCAGTTTCTCTACTTACTTTAGCATCTGTCGAGAATGAATCCACTGAGGGTTTATTGGAGTCACTATAAATGTCTGAAGCGAGGATCCCCCCCCCACACTCCCTGGCGTCTGATGAGCATGATGACCCCCGTATATTTCCCACAGTTTTCACAGACAACATGCAAGTAAAGCATTATTCTCCCCTCATCTGCTCTTCAAATGGAAACCACACTGAGCATAATGCATCATCTGCATTCTGCAACCTGCCTCGCTCAAAGACTCCTCTCTCCTCCTTCGCTCTCTTCATCTCTGTTCCTTCAAAGGCGGCCGAGGGTGTATTCAAACAGCAGGATACACACTCAGCTAACAAACCTCATTAAGGGCCCATACACACTTTCTCAATGCTAACACTAGCTGTCACACATCCCCTCTCAATGCACACACTGGTGGCCACACTGACCACGACAAAGCATCTTTACAGAGCTAATTAGAAGGGTCCCCCTCGCTATTTGAAACTCATCTGAATAGGAGGGAACATGATAACAAGGAAGGGAGAAAGAGATAGAGAAGGAGGGACAGGCAGAATAAAGAAGGGAAAAGGGTGTCGGAGCAAGAGCAAGAGAGAGAGAGAAGAGAGGATGCTTGCTAATATACTCAAGGAGATAGTAGGTGGCGTCTTTCACAGTGTGGAATTAAAGCTGGGAGCTCAAGCAGGCAGGGGGAACTGAATTAGTGTGACACCGCTCTGTGTAGCTCGGACACAGCGATGGAGGGGAGCGGGGAGGGAACTGTGTGCTGCACCGTTTTTTGATTGGTGTGCCAGTATCTAGAGAGAGACAGAGGGAAGGAATGGGTGTGACACCAGCTTCTTGGGGAAGGTGGTGAAAGAGCAGCTGCTGACATGGACGACATCTCAGAAAGCCGCACGAGACACGCGGCTCCTAGGCATGAACACGAACACCAAATATATTAATATATATTTAATATATTCAACCGACAGGCATGAAACGAATAAACTCAATAAATATGTGACGCTTTTGCCTTTCTTTGCTTTTCTTTTCCTAATTATTGTTGCAAAACACTCAGTTATTCTGGTCCAACAAAAAAAAAAGAAGAAAAAAAAAAGGTGATCAGTATTCGCTGCCTAAAACGTTATTCTCTTTCAGCTGCTCACGTTTTTAGAGAAAGACAGAGGGTCACACTGAGGGTTCAGCTGCAAAAACATTCCTCTATAGTTGCCATATCTTCCTCCAACCCTCCTCCATTTCATGTTTAAATTTTTCTTTTGTGTGTGTCCCTGAAGCGAGCTGTGTGTGAATTTGTGTGCGTGCGTGCGCGTGTGTGTGTGTGTGTGTGTGTGTGTGTGTGTGTGTGTGTGTGTGTGTGTGTGCGTTAGCCTGGACGCAGACAATGCCAAGTTGACAGTTAGGGTCTTGGATCAAGCACAAGGCCAAGTTTGTCTCCACAGTCTGAGTGAATGGACACGTCAACAATTGCAGAAGTAAAATATTTCTCCAAAATTTGCATCGTCATAACATAAAATATACAAAATGATTAGACTTCAAAAATATTTATAAACTATTTATTACACTATTTATAAAGCGATATTTTTCAATAAATGTAACAAGAAGAGAGGCAGTATATTAACTAGAAAAAATAGAAATAAATAATAAATTAATTAAAAAAAGAATAATCCAGGCTTTTTCTTTTCAGTCTTTCACAGAATTTTAAGTTCAAGTTGAAGTTATGACCTAATTGTTGTCCCATCAAGCCCAGTGGCCCCTGATGAGAGTGCAAAGCATTCTGGGAGAATAGCAGGTGTCCACATGTCACAGAGCTTCACAGACAGCTTGTTAATTTGCACAACTTTTACACACACATCTCTCCCTCCATGTGTGTGTGCATGCGTGTATATGTATGTGTGTATATATTAGCGATGGGACTTGACCCTAGCGAGCTGCGGCAGTGTTTCGCGTCTTGCTGGGCGTGGGAAAAAGACGGGACCCCTTTTCACAGCTGCCTCAGCCAAGGCCTGGACTGCTGGGGGCCCCTGTACCCCCTCCACACACACACCCGTTCCCCCTTGTCCGACTCCCCCCACCTCCCCTTCCTCCTCCTTCTATCCCATTCAGGCTCCGGCCTACTGGCTTTCAAAAGCAGGACCCCCTTCCCAGCCCTTCATAAATACATCTCATTATTCAAGCCCTAGTTTGCATAGGGATTCCAAAGAGATCTCCACTCTGCTCGTGAGGCCTGAAGCCCCTCAGCCTTTTGGACCGCACAAGTGCAAATTTCGACTTAGTAATCTCTCTGTGTTAATATTTGTTTTAAAACGATGTGTGCACACTTGCAAAACTATTTCACCAATATTGCAAATGTCTGAACATTTATGTTCTGGTGCATCTTCTGCTTAAAATGGTGTCTTTCTTTTCTTCAAGGGATGTGGCAGAAAATCTAGAGAAACTAAAACTAGTGAAAAGAGAGTTTAGCATGACTATTAGCAAGTGCTATTAGTCTGCACTCCATCTGCCACCGGCTATTGTACAGTATCACACACACACACACACACACACACACACACACACACACACACACACACACACACACACACACACTCTACAACCCCTCTACAACACCCCCCACCCCACCCCCATTCGCTGCAATGCATTACTGCAGAGATTTATCTCCTATCAGGCCGTATAATACTGAGGTTATAATTTACATCCACTCTAGAAAACAGCAGCACAGGCCGGTCCTTGCATATGCTAATATAAAGCTTGGGAAAATCTGGGCGACTCAAAGAACTCCATACTAAATTTGAATAACTGAGCTTTCTATTGAGCTTCAAGGTTGTGGAACCATGAAGATTTGACCTTGCTAACAATATGTACTTATTGTTTAATTCCTAATGCTCAGCTATTTAAGGGGGAATTGGAGGGAACATACTGACAGCCTTAAAACTGGGAATGTTTCTGTTTCGTTCTCGCTGAAATAACACAAATAATATCTTGCTATAATAATATCTAGCTCAGGTTTCTATTTCTCAGAAGCCTTAAAATTGAGAATTTTTCATTCAAATGTTAAGGTGAAACCAAAAGCATCTCACCGAACTGATCATCTTACAATAATCTTCCCTTTTTGCAATTTACGCTACCGTATTTTCAGGCTACTCGACCGAATGCTGAATAATGCATGTGCTTTACCTTTATGCAAATCCATACTTGGCGCACAACAATCAGGAGACTTTGGACAAGGGGAGGGTGGTTCGTCAAGGCATTAGGGGCAAAAAGGACAGAGCCACCCAAACACTCTTTCCACATGAGCAGGTCCAAACCTTGGGTGAGCCCTACGCCTGCGCTCTCCTAACGGGATAAAGAACCGCAGCAAAGATTACACGGCCACCTCCCCTGCACCTACCACACACTCTACCTGACAAATAGGATCATAGTGTTTAAAGGGATAAAACGCTGAATGTATGAGAATGAAAGAGAGGTGTGTGTGTGTGTGTGTGTGTGTGTGTGTGTGTGTGTGTGTGTGTGTGTGTGTGTGTGCGTGTGTGAGTGAGTGAGGAGGATGGGGATGATGTACAATGTAAAAAAAATGTTAATACTTCAAAGGAGAAAGGAATGATGGAATTCAACATGGAGGTTTTACTTCACTCGCTCAATTCACAGCGTTTACACTCACTCTGTTGCTGTAGGCTACAGTCTATTGCTCCTACACACTCTATGTATATATTCTGATATATATATATGAATGATAGAAAACTGACATTTACACTATGCGCAAATAAAAATGGCAGTAAATGTCCCTCTTAATGCCCCTTTTTGTTTGAATAAGACGGCGGGGATTACTGCAGTGCTGCACACTTTAAAAATCATTCCTGATGCAAAATACAAAATCCTCAATATTTCAAAATTCAGGCTTAGTCTGTCTTTCTTTTTTTTCACACCCACACACATACACAACCAACTCCATCCTCACAGCTCCACAAAAATATGGACAACAATCAACCACCAGCATTGCTGCAACATTGCTGGTCATGACACTGTAGAAACAAAACTATCTGCAAGCCTCCAGCATCTTCAAGTTTGACCTGAGCCTCTCTCTTAACTCCATGGACTTACTGCTATGCCCAAAATATATAAGGCAGAATGAACAAACTGCTGGTGCACTTGGCAACACCATGGGTTGTTGCTCATATGAAAGTGTGAATCTGTGTTCATCATGCATGTGTTCCTGTTTTAAATATTCACCTGCAGGATGGCGGCAGCTCCTCATCCTGTCTGGTGGCAGTTTGTCTTCTTTGCGAGTTGATGCAAACTTTAGGGTGAGCATTGCCTGCATTTTCCTTTAAAGACAAAAAAAGAGAATCAACTGAAGCTCTAATTTTTAAATACGACATCACATATTTCAGGAGTAAATAAGCAGCTTGCAAGGCAGTGGAGAGAAAGATAAGCAGGAACCAGGAAATAAATGCATTTGTGTCGACCTTGCAGCTAACAGCACTTGTTTTACTGTCTCCACAAGTGCTGTTTTCTCCTTTGCACTTCTCATTATTTTGCTTTGTTTCAAGGTTAAATGTATTTTCTGTTGTGCGAACAGTAAATCATGCTTGATAAAAGTGTTTGTGGAGACCCAAAAAATGTAAAATGTCATGGAAAAGCCACACTAAGTAGTTTTAGAGAAAAACTATACCACAAAGTGATGGTATAGAGCATGCTTCATCTGGGCAGTATCCCAGTTGCTAAGCTACTAAAAAACAAGATTGAACATGAAAAATTTTGTATACAAATAAAAACAGGGTATCAAAAACATCACTGTGATCTGGGGAATTGAACAGACAGATAGAAATATTACATAATCCCATAATATTTTAATCCCTGATATTCCTTGTATCACTCTAACATGGAGGACATGGAGGTCAAATTGTATATACTGGCTCAAACTGTACACCGGCGATCCTATGCAAATGCCAACACACGCAGACACACACAGTCACACACCATCCGAGCTCTCTTGTTTAACGGCGCACATCAAATATTGTCAGTCATGGTCTAAATAGAGCATGCTGGGACTTCAGGGATATTCAGTCATCTCCAAGGCTTGCTGATTCTGCTCTAAGAATAGATCAAACTCTGAGCCGATGTCCTATTTTGTTCTGATCTAGCAGGCGAACATGAAAATAATCCACCCAGCGAAACACAAATTTGAACATATCTGCCATGTCTAACTCGGATTCAGCCTCAGCGACGAAAACATGTTTGAAATAGGCTGAACATGGTCGTGTACAGCCCAAGCCTCTTTGCTCTAAATGACTGGTGCACCATGTTGTTGATGTGTTATACCCTACAGGTTCTGGTTGGGTAGCAAAGAGGCAAACAGCCCACACTATATGACAGTCAGGTGATGGAGAAACAGTGTCTGTGGTCTTATCAGGCATGTTAGCACACAGTAGCTCAGTCCTGTGCCGTCTCCCCATGCTCCACTAAGGCTTCATTTTGCACCAAGCAATGTACATGTGCATCCAATTATACATCACACTCCTAATGTCAAGTTAATTACAGCCAGGGGACATCACTTAGCCTTCAGCACTCATAAAGGAAACACACTCAGAGTATCAGAGGAGTCAGGGAGTCTGCACGTGCAGTGGATGCAGCTCTGCAGGATAAATTCATACTGTGTAATAACTGGCTTCAGTGAACGCTTTACCAACTTCTAGGCCTTCAAAAATCGCCATAACCTACATGTGAGATCTTAGAAAGCGATCTGGTGGTGCTGCTGCTGCCAAAACCGTCACGTGACTCCTGGACCGACCAATCGCGTGAATCCTTTAACTATTTCTGTCTCACCCCTCAAGATATTGCTGTTATAACACCCACACAGTTATGGCAACTATACAGCAGCATGCGCTGTGGATTTTTGTATGTTTTCCCACATGCATCACTCCCCTACGTCCTAAAGTTGAACCAAAAGCCGATTTATTGATCCTCAATAGGGCCGAGCATCACCGCGATGCCCAAACCACGAGCCCTTAAAGAAAGCAGCAACATTCACGCCCTAACAGACACGCAGGTGGCTCCTGCGAACGTGCCAACACCTATTCAGGAGAGGAGAACAGCCAGCACTGAAATCATGCTGGTGCTGTGTTCATGCTCAGCGGATCCCCCCACCCCACACGCCCCCTCCACCACCACCACTTCTCATCGGCGGCGGCAGCGGGGCTCAGCATCCGTCCCTCCTGCGTCCTCCTGCTGCTGCCCGGCATCATCATCATCATCATCTCCTCCTCCTCCTCCTCCTCCTCCTCTTCCAAGCCGAGCGAGAAGGACCCCTGGCTCCGAAGTGCTCGGCGTCAGTTCGTACTTTCGGTTCTCTAGCTTTATGAAATTAAAACTCATACAGCTAGATAACCAAAGACACAAACTAACCCGTCGTCTCTTAAAGGGGCCGCCTCTCCGATACAAACACACAGAGAGAATAGAGAGGATACAGAGAGAGAGAGAGAGAGAGAGAGAGAAAGCAAGAGAGAGAAAGAGAGAGAGAGAGAGAGAGAGAAAGCAAGAGAGAGATAGAGAGAGAGAGAGAGAGAGCCTGCCTGTGGTCACATTGCACTGAGAGCCCTGTCTCTCTCTCTCACACACACACACACACACACACACACACACACACACACACACACACACACAGAAAGAGAGAGCAGCAATGTAGCAGCTCGGCATAATTCAAGCTTTTATATTTATCAATAGGCTGTTTACGGAGGTGAAATGAAGTTAAAACACGCACATGACTAGTTTGTCCACCACCAAATTCAACTTATTCAACTATTGGAATCAAAATAATTAGTGTAAAAAAACAAAACAAACATGCTGTATCAAGTCATCACCATGGCTGGATTTTGTGTTTCAGCAACATTTTTGTTTTGTACAGTATCACAAGTGCATGCAGCTCCAGGCCAGACACCCTACCTCGTCCTATTGCAACCACATCAAAACCATTTATTAATATACACACGTATTTTTTAGGATATGGTGTCGTCTTTTGTCAATATTGTGGATTTACACTACTACATTTAAACAGGTCTGACAAACAAGTAAAGTTGACTTTACAGAGCCTTTAGTTGTGTGGCTGTTGTGATGTCTAGTTTAATACAAACAATCGATAAGATGAAGGTAAAACAGAGAAAACACCCAACAGACCTCTACACTGGGATTAACACTAGTCCCACATCGACCAACACTGGCTATACATCCCACTTACTTGCACACCAGGCTAACTCCACTCCACTATACGGTCAATATCCTCCAACAATGTCAATCTCGCCTCGGATCTTTCCCTTTTAGAAGCGTCTGGTTTGATCGCACCCGACGAGAGGAAACAGTGTAAGAAAGTGAGAGAGTAGAAAATGCTACAAAGTGTCCTATCATCTCGCTACGGAGCTCTGTGGAAACGACACCGCGTCCTCCCCCTCGCACGCGCGAGCTGCGACTGTCAAGTGCAGAGAGTCCTCGCGGTGAGCAGAGGGGATAAACTCCGCCTCAGAGAGAGAGAGAGAGAGAGAGAGAGAGAGAGAGAGAGAGAGAGAGAGAGAGAAAGAGAGAGAGAGAGAGAGGGAGGCGGGAATCTGAAAATATTAAAGCCAATTTGAAAAATGGATGATGCAGGTGTGTGTCAATCAGGAGCTCATTCCCCCAATTATCCTCATTAGTGAGGCCAAAAAATACAGAGAGACGGAGCAGCGACTGACGTATTTCTAAGAGCAGACTGAGGTTGATGCAAATGGAGCTGGATCAAACCTGATATGTGGGGAGCAATAGTTGTAAGAAATTATTTTAACTTCTCTAAATGTATTCTTTTTTTTTTTTTAAGAGTTTGGAGAATGACGTACCTCTCAGCTCAGCTCTGTCCTTCCTATACAGATGCAGAAGATTTCTAATCCTTTTCAGACAGTGTTATGGGAGCACAAACTTTATAAAATCCTTTTAATCCTTTACAATATTCTGCAGATTCTGCAGGGATACACTGGAGGAACAAAATAATCTTTAAAGACCTTCTTAAGCTCAGAGCTGAAATGTTATTAGATAGAAATCATAAGTCAAAGAAGCCTTTTCAGATCATTTAAAGAAGCCAAACAAAAGAAAAACTCAGAAAAAAAACACCCCTTAAAAGCCTTAATAAGACGAAGTTATGTGAATTTTTAGCTCTCCTCTGTTGCTCACGTTATAAAATGCTAAACATGTGATTAAATGCATCTCATGGGAACAGTATTGAAATAATTAGGCTAGCTGACTGCGTTCTCCTTACTTTATCATATGACCTGATAATGGCTGCTTTATACATATTTTCCCCCATGATTGTTACATTAACACTCCAAGTACAGGCTACCTACAATAGCCCTGTTAGAGCATTTAAACCGAATCCTCTGATCAGTGTTTCTTCACGGGTGCAGGGGCTTCATAAAGGAAGGGAAAATGTTGCAGGAGCTCTGGTTTTTATTTCAATAGATAAAAACTCGCTGTACAGGCGCCAAGCAGAGGAATTCGGGGTTTCTGTCCTTGGTGCAGAAAAGGCCCACGCCTAGCCAAATCCTGATAGCATATTCAGGCTATATTCAGCCTTATCGAGTGCGATATTATGATATGAGTGATATCTGGGCTGAGGAGATGAGATAGTGAGCACGATTACAATCACACCCTTTGATATAAGAAGCCAGTGGCAGAGACAAGACCCGAATAGCAACTTGCAATATCTCCCAAAGTTTGAAAGGATATTTAAAAAGGTGTGTGTGTGTGTGTGTGTGTGTGTGCGTGTGCGTGTGTGTGTGCGTGTAGGTAAACCAATAAAAGAGCAGGGAGCTACAGTCCCGGTTTCCAAACCAAGCTTGCATCTGATAGCAGTTACATATCTGATTATTGCGCATGGGTAATCTGTTTGTATCATGGAGGTGCAGCTCTCCTGTCAGACTGCAGCACAGGTCCGGCTCTACTGTGTGAATCCTATTCTATTCTGCATCATTTATAAGTAGATCTAATCAGCTGTGGCCTCTGCTGCTGTCATCCTGTAATTGAACTAACACCACGTAGAGCTGTTGGCGAGAAAGGCGGGAAGCCCTGCACATTTAAAAAAAAAAAAAAAAAAAAAAAAAAAATCACTGTTGCAACATTAGCATGAGAGCGGTGTTCATTTTCATTGGATGCACAGTCCTTGTTGCTCCTGAGCATGCGCAACCGAGGAGTTGGAAGACACGTGCAGCCCTATATTACATTTACTTGAAAACTCTTAACTTAATATTGATTGTATTCCTAAATAGAAAGATACACATATAAATGTTCCCACAGGCGTCACATCCACATGAACAAGTCAAGAATCTGTGTGAAAATAGCCCATAGTTTATGTCTTCTGCAATAGCTGCATTGGGCTAATTGTTTTCTTTTTTATCACTAAAATAAAAATATTTATATGCCAGAGAAGCCCTATTAGCCTACAATTTTTTTTTAAACTATTTTGGGCGTGTTTTGCTCAAATATTCAGCTGTATGTTCAAAAATATCATGCTAAATTATTAGGCTATTAATTCCTGGCGATAAACTGCATTCAGGCAACTGCAGTAAAGGTTAAAAAAAATCTGTTGAACGAGGTGTGTGTGTGTGTGTGTGTGTGTGTGTGTGTGTGTGTGTGTGTGTGTGAGTGTGTGAGTGCGTGTGTCAGATGGATTTTCCCACAAACAAGTGACAGGGAAAATGTACCCCCCACCCCCCACGCGCACCCCCACAAAAAAAAAAAAAAAAAAGAGAGAGAGAGAGAAGAAGTCAACATCAAGTTCAACAACGTGCCGGAGAGAAATTTACATAACAATCAGGTCTGGGATCCTCGAGGTCCCCCCACCCTGCACAACAGAGTCTGGCGTCAGCCCCGCTACACTTTCCCAGGCTCACAACAATATCTCCCTGCTGAACTCTGCACTGCAGCGCTGCCTGGGGCCTCCTCCTCCTCCTCCTCCTCCTCCTCCTCCTCCTCCTCCTCCTCCTGCTCCTCTACTACTACATGAATACTTCTCACATGAGCACATGGCAGCGGAGAGCCTCATTAAATATTCCAGAGTTTGCAAAAACTTCTTTCTATTACCTTGCTCTACATGACGACAAAAATGAGTCTAAACATTGGTTTAGCTTTTTCTGATGACTTAAAGCGAGTCAATGATGCTCCAGGGGCCTTATCGTACTTTATTGTATTTATAATATGTTATTTCTAGCCTGTAATACCCCTGTATTACTGCAGTTACAGTCTGCTCACATTCTCATCTGATATTAGCAGCAATATATCAGTAAATAAGCAGGAAAAGGCAGATTTTTAAAAGGAATATGAATCCATGGGTTTTTCTAAATTGTTAGTGTATCATAACTAAACTGCACATAATGTTTTTTTTAACAGTCTCTTATTCAAAGATGATAACAGGAAACTTTAAATAAATTAATAAATAAATACAAATCAGGCAAATTAACGTGCACCGTGTTGCACCTACATCAGTGTCAAAATATTAAAGGCTACTTACAAATTTCCCAAGTTCAGTCCAGTAATTTGCTCCACACAGATCCTCTGGATTTAGAGAATAGGCCTACGTAATTTATGCATAATTATGCTCCAGTAATGGCTCCTTCTTCTTTTTGCACTCCATCCAAATAAACTGATATTTAAAGAAAGACAGAGAGGTGTCTACCGCCTATCCTGCGTCCCAAAGGTGCACGGCATCGCCTGCTATTAAAAGCTATTTTTCTTCTAATCTTAAAAGTATTTTTTATTGCTGCATTAACGGATAACTGGCTACCATAATATGTGGAAAAATCCTCTCTTACCGGATAAAGCGGGTCAGACAGGAGGAGTGGGAGAGCTGCGGCTGCAGCCGGCGAGAGAGGCAAGGGGAGGGAGGGAGGAGGAGGAGGATGATGATGAGGATGGAAAAGGAGGAGGAGGGAATAGAGTCGGCTCACGGCCTATCAAATTTGTCAAACAAGCCCTGTAATATATTTTTTTTTGGGGGGGGGGGGGGGGGGG
>NW_019524843.1:338731-359678 GCF_002814215.2 Seriola lalandi dorsalis | reverse complement strand
GGGGGGGGCTGGAAGAATAATCGGGCATATAAAACATCGTGAGAGTCAGTTGTTGCTGGTTTTATTTTGAAATAAGAATCAGAGTCACATCGACAAAACCTGCTGCTGCACGGATTATAGCCCCAAAAATGTGTTGGTGTAGTTGTGAATAAGGTGGGTAATGTTTGACCCTCAGATCACAATTATAGACGAATGTTACCACCGAGTTAAAGGCTTGTTTTTTCTTTAGGAAAGCATTACACTCATTTGTGTTACTTATCTCAAAATACGTTATTTTAAAGAACCCAAATTGCCTCATTAGTATAATGTACAGTAGGATTTATTGATTCAAACGCAATGATTTTTATAAGCCTAAAAGGAAAAAGGAATCTCCTTATTCCTAGACTCACAGATCGATAGAGTGTATAGGTATGACAAAGAATGCAAAATAGCAGGAGATGCCATAGATGACTGTCGTCTTGTTTGAGGGTAACATATGGGCTGTAGGTGCTATAGCCTATGATAAAATAGAAAAGCAAATAATCCAAGGCACTGTATGATATATGTAGCTCCTTTACAATAATGCATGCTGGATGTACAGGGGTTTACCGCCTGTTTATGATCGACCTACAACAGACAAACTGTTTTACATTGGAATAATAAATGCATTACAGATATTGCTGGCTGTTTCTCACCTGTAGACCAACAGATTGTGACTGTTTCCAGAGTAGGAGAAATGAATTTTAACGAGTTAGATCTTAAAACCAAACGACATGCTGCAGGCTCCTGCCTCGTTTTAAAGGCCGTGTGTGTGTGTGTGTGTGTGTGTGTGTGTGTGTGTAAACTAGCCAAAGAAATAAAGTGTACAGTAAAAATGCATCCACTACAGGGCGAAACAGCGACACACGTTGGTGAGAAGAAACGAGATCACCTCGTAAATGCTGTTTATGTACAGTGAGACTATACATTTGTTTTTAAGGATACTTATTAATTGCATGAAGCTTGTTTTTGTTTGTTTACACATAAAAAGATAGAAAATACAAGAGCAGGTCGTGAGAAACCTAAAACGTTTTCTGGTATAGACAAACTCTGTAGGCTTATATTTACTGAAATCTTAATATAGGCCTATGAAAACATACAATTTAATGATCAATCCTCTCCTTCATAGTATAAAAATGTATAATTTCATTACAAAAAAATGATTCTTATTGAAGAGTTTATACCATTATGAAAACAGTAAGAAACTGAAGCAACAATCAGTTACCAGCTTTACTGTAGCCTAATAGTAAATGTGGGCAGATGGTATTAAATAGCCTAAGTTTACATTAAGTAACATTACAGATTACAGTAACATTTAGTGTTTATCACACAAGTTAACCTGTTGAAACTGAAGAAAATGGTTGAAAATTAAAAGATTGACTGAAATACAGGTAAATATATTTCATACTGTAAAAGGTTTGTCATTGTCTTTATCATTATTATCATTATAATTATTAACCTATTATTATTTTCATTAATTTTGTTAGCAGTAGTGGTAGTAGTAGTAGTAGTTGTAAAAACCCCGGCTGATAAACCGTAGACGATAAGTGTGACAATGTTTAATTCACATTATTTTTTACTTTCTTGCCATTAAACACAACACAGTGAATAATGCCAGTCTGTATTGATTAATTCAAAACTGAATTTATATTATATATTTTTTCCAATGCTTGAGGCTGGCATTTTGTTATTTTAGATACATCATATTCCTTATTTGTATTTTTAAAAAGCACAGTTCCTATTATTACAGAATATTGGACTAGATATTCTGTAGTACTATCTATAAAATTTAAAGGGTGCAAATATGTTAAATATTGTATGTTTGAATTATTAGTTTATACATATTCAGCTTATTTTGAAAAATTTGGACAATAAACTCTGAGATTTTATGTTGCGCTTGTTTTGTAGCAAATGTCTGTTTATCAACCAAGTCTTCACGTTCTGATTTATTTATCTTTATAGGTATCTTACTATAGACTTTATCCCTGATACTGGATCAGAAAAGTTCTCCACACTGTATATTCATTGAATACATATAACAGGGGAAAGGAATTAAATGGTACATGACAGTAGTGACATACGTATGCTACCTGAAAACACTTTAACTGAACTCTGTTTAGGTTTCCTGTATGATATATTTGTACAGAGCTAAATCTATGATAGAAAAGTATTGTCCTTTTGAATTTTTTGTTATGATTAACTTTGTCAATCACAAAGAAATTAAGCAGAATTTATGTTGTATTTTAACTTTTAAATACATGAAATATATGTGATGGTTGTTTAAAAACAATATTGTCTAATCTTAAATTGGACAATACCAATTTTATCAAAGAAATTATTAACCACCATATTAATTTTCCCTCATCATCTTTGTGAATTTTGAGTGTGTATATATATATATATATATATATGTATCATATTGTGTCTGACTCTTAAGTCAATAAGGTGAATGAGAACGATCGGTACCAGAAATATGTACTGTATTGGTGTCAATCTTTCATATTAAAGCTAACAGGCCTCATCTCACACTGAATCCAATCAGTTTTTCTGTGTAAGAAGAATTTAGATGTGGCGTCATCTAAGAAATACAAATAGATTTAAACAAATCAATTAATCTATTATTTTTATAATTACTGGCATTTTTTTCCATTATTTTAAGTTATTTATTTTTACATTAATATAGACTGGGGTTTCAAGTGAATACATTAGTTTACCAATGACACAGAACATTTACAGTGTTTAAAATCAGTGAGATTGTGTTTTTTTAAAGGTTGGCAGACAGGACTATCTCTTGTCTGTCAACCTTTAAAAACACAGTCTCACTGAACTTGGTAAATACAAGATTGAAAATAAATGAAGAGAAGATTCCTAAACATTGCCCAGTGTTTATAATGAAAAATAATATAATGCATCATTGTACAATTTTTTCTATGAGAAATTAGAGTCAAGTTGGAGTCAGTATTGTCACATTTACACTATAATTTTTTAACAAAAAAGGCCACAAAATATCCAGAGAAATACAACTGGTTAATGCTCAGAGCATGTTAAGTAAGTTTGTTATTGAAACAAATTGGTGGCCATTAGTCTGTTGAATAAAATTAGCTAGGGACACAAAAAGGTACAGACTTCTTTATTCTCAGCGCGGCCATGTTACTTTTAGCTAAAGGTCTAAACTCTCAGAACACATACTCAAAATACATTTAAACAAAAAATTATCAGTTCATATTCTAAAAGGATGTTAAAAAGCTATTATGGTAACGACGAGGCAGTACAGAATTATTTTACAGTAGCATAGTGTCAGAGGACATGAAACACTTTTAAGACTTTACACAAAATCACGAATAATTTCCCTGTTACCAGCCACAGTGTTAAAAAAAACTTCACACAAACGTTTTCATCAGCATTTACACAACTATTGCTAATAAAGGGTTACCAAAAGTTGTGTGAATGTGTGTATAAATTGAGAATAAACTTCTTACCACAGCAGGCTCCCGCAGAGACCTGTTAATTCCTCCTCGGCCTGGTGTGAAAGAGGGAGAGAGAGCCCGAGCCCTCGTGCCTTAATTTGAAGCAGGCTGGGTTTTATGATAATCAGAGCTGACACCGACCTGTGCGCCGTGAATAGAGGAGGGCACCCTCGAGCCTGCGTTCCCACGAGCCGCATTCCTCCGGTCAAGTTCAAGCTCAAAGCGCGAGCCACCATTACTATGCGAGGCGTGCCGCGTGGCTAATTCCAAAAAGGCGCGCGCTCCCCGTCGTGGGAGAGTTCGTCACCTTGAATTCAAATGCAGCTGTAGATAGATGGATAGATTGATGGATTGATGGATAGATGGATAGATGGATAGATGGATGGATAGATAGATAGTGAAGTCATTAACACTGAATCAAATATCAGAACAAAGAGGCTGCTGTTTGCTGTGTTCACTTTATATACATAAACAGGCCTACATAAAAACCCACATTCAAAAATTTCATTTTCATTCATTTTCTTGCAAACGAAAAATTACAATGTTCCTGAAATAGCTACAGTTTTTCCTTTTGTGTCTCCATTTGAACATTTATCAGGCTATATATCTTTTCACACAAACAAACCTTTGTCTGTAGGATTTGCTTTGCCTTTCTTGGTGTAGTCTTACTCATCGTAGCAGGCCTAAATATGAACAAAAAGCAGACACAGCCCACACTTGCTCACATAATACCTATTAATTATTTCCACCTATTCTTTCTCATTTGATTTAATTTTCCTCTTTAAATGGCAGCTCCTGCAGCCAACAACAATGAGCATATTGAATGTTTACTGGAATTAAACTGAAAATCACTGGCTTAAAAAAAGTAAAAGAAAAAAAAAAAATCAAAGCTTTTACGGAAAATGATAAGAAAAAGTTAAGAATAATTTTGTTAATCTTGTACGAACTACAGGATTTATCAACATTAACGAATGGCTGAACACTTAGAGGAGCCAGAAAGAGCTCCTTTTAGGCAGTTAATTACTGCAGCCATGCCTCTAGACGAATATTAGAACATATGTTTATGAGTATAAGATGTATGAATGGGCTGTTGACTAATATCATGTCTCAAGATCTGTGAGTGCATTTACTTTGACCTCAAGTGACAAGAAAAAAAAACTTTATGCAAGAAGCACATTCACTCTGGCAGTTCCAGCATTGTATTTATGGAAGATCATATATTTTTATATGTTCTATGTTAAAATTGGTGTGCATTCTGTAGTTTTATAGTTACAAGATAAATCTCTTACAAGACAGCAAAGCTAAAGTTAAAAGTTGAAGAGTTTCATTGGTGAAAGGCAGAAACAATATCTGAGAATGTCTGAGCTGAGGAATAATTTTGGTAATGTTCATTAATGGTTATTATTATAAGAATAATGAAGACTTCTCAGGGGCTTATTCAGTTTTCTAAAACATAAGTTTACATTCATAATATGCTGCCGTCCACTTAGAAACACACAGCCTGTTCCTGCCGTTTAAGCTTTCGTACCAATCCATATACACACATACAGCCATGGTTGTGACATTGCTCATTCGCACCGACTACGCAGTCTTTCAAACATCTGGCACTTCCATGATAGTTCATAGAAATCTTCACAACTGGGTCAGTTTTCTTCAGACTGTTTATGGTGCATTGTTTTTGCAATCTTAGGATATTGTATATTTTGTGGTCTCCTGCAATACAGAAAATGAAAAAGAATAATTCAGAATAACTCCAGAAAGCTGAACAAGTAAACCATATTACAGCATCAGACCATAATCCTTTACATGCACAGTGTGTGTTTTCATTGTAGTTCAAACCTGCTAGAACTGCTTAAGTTATATTTCAGCAATTTTGCATGTTATACATATTTACACCATTCATGAAATGATGTAAATCAGGATCAGCTTCTTTTCAGCTTTCTCCAGTCATTTCAGCCAATACCAGGTGTCTACATAGACAAGCAGGACCTCAGTCTGCGTTTGATTTTAACAGCAGAAGATTCCCACATGTGAGGCATGTAAGTGTGATGTGTCTAGTCAGAGTATAATTGGCTGGTTCAGTCCCAGACAGCCCTGTCCCACCTCCCCATGCTCCTGCATTCGAGGTCCCACAAAACAGTGTCTGGCTCGCTGATCCCACGACCCCTGAGGGAATAAAACCCTCACTCATGATTTGGATTCTCCAGCTCTGTCTGTGATCCTGGAGTCAAGAGTTTTACAAATCAGGAAGTTATTCTACCATTATCCTTATTTTACCGAATCACAATTTTATGTCAGATTTTAAAATGTACTTTCCATTGTTCTAGTCAAATGGCAGTCCTGTGTTGCGGTAATGAAATGTAATTTATTGTATTTAGATCATGAAGAATAGTCACAACTGTGGTCAACACAGTCGTTAAAAAAATAAAAATAAATTAAATTAAACACGACTGAACCTCTGAACCTGCTCGTAACGTTTCTGTTGTTCCACTTTTACAAGCCCATATACGTGTTCGGTGGCCTCCTTCTTACAGGCCTCTTCACTTTGGCTTTAAAGGCTGAACAACCTTATAAACGCATTTAACTTACAACTTTTAGTGCTCCTGTTAAGAGAAACAGATTCATCAGTGAGGAAGGAAACATCTTATTATGTAATGACGACAAAAAGGGCTGGCCAGGTCAGAGGTGAGATGAAATCCTGACCCCACCACCCCTTGAGCTGCAGAGTGTGTCGGTGACCACGGGGCTGTTGATGAACTCGTGGACAGTGCATTGGGTGACCTTTGGTGTCACTTGCCGGACAGCAGACGGATGTGTCTTTAACCCAATCAGCGATGATCAGTTGACATCAGTAGAGTCTGTGATATCGAACCTGGTTTATGAAGCAAGAAAACCAGATGATAGTCAGTGGAAAAAACAAACCCTCATTTATCACCTACAGGCAGTTTATGCACACTCTCACTGGTTTATAACACACTATGCTTGTAAGCAGATGTAAGGACCTTTGTAAGAGTTTAATGTCATATAAGACCTATGAAGCATTCAGAGCAGGTGTGTACATTCTGTATATCACAGATGTAAGCTCATATAAAGATATGTGGCTACACAAATCCAGAAACAAATGTGTTATAACAACACATTCATTAAATGTTTATGCACATGTACAGATCATTCACAGGGAGGCTTAAAACTGTTAATAAATGTGTTAAAAACTCATAAATTAATATGTAGTAGTGTTTTACTAAAAACTCTCAACTCATGGTCTACTTTCTAGACTTCTCCTGGAGCTTTCAGCTGCATCCCATGGGCTTCATAGGCAGATGGAGTTTGTTCATTTGGCTCACAGAGTGAAGAATCATTCATAAATAAATAAATAAATAAATAAATAAATATCTACAAAAACATATTTTATAAGGTCACAGCCGTGTTATATTATATATAGTAGTGTTGTTCCTTTTTAAAATTCTCCTTCTTCAAAACACTAGTAAATTGATTAATGTCCAAATGTCTGATTGGTATTATCAAGGTCTGGTCGTTTCAGTACTTATGGAGATTTCCGATATGGCCCTCCATATCTTGAGGTTGGATGTATGTGAGAGTGAGACACAATCTCATCCTCAGCCAACCATGTAAGCCAGACACCCAGTCAGTCAGCGTCATGACAGCATGTCAGCGAGAACATTAACTTAACATATGAGTTCACCAAGGTAACTTTACAACCTTGTGTTTGATATGAGCTTCACTGATGAAAATCAAACCTTTTGAATGTAAAACTGTTTTGTTTTTTTTTGTTTAGTTTCAGTGTGAATGATGCAAAATGTTACTTCACTGGATTTTTAAAGTGTTTCTTCTGGAGGAAACTGGTCTTAAATAAAAAAATTTAAAAAAAAGATCCTTTTTATATTGTGCCACTGTATGATAGTCAGTCCTGTCTAAGCAGGACTGGGCAGACACTGGTGGGCAGACATTACCCACCCCCAGCCCACCACACATTCACACACTCACACACACCGCAGGGCAGTCATTTTTCACCCAGCCCTATGGGCCTCTGACAGGTCTGGGAGAAGGTCTGTCTCCATGTAAGGCAGACTGGCAGGACTGACACCTCCGTATAGCAACGTTAATTATGGGCATCTGCTTGGACGCCCCAGTCTGGGGGCCTTCCAGGGTCCTTGGCTGTTGCCATAGGGACCATGGAGAACCGTTGGTGGTTTGGGGGGCAGACAGAGACCCCGTTATTCTCCTGAGGGGTGGCCAGACATGACCCCCCACGACTCGCCCCTTTTGATTTGGGTGGGAAACAGCGAGCAGCCAGCCAGGAGAGAGACAGATCGTTTCAGGTTCATTTTGTGGACCATGGGTGCAGATCCTGTCAGACTCACAAAAATGGCAGAGAGTAAAAAAAAAAAAAAAAAGGGGATTTTGGTTGAAAGAAAACTGTATCGCTGTATGAGTGCTGGTTGCTTTTTCATGAGTCCCATATGTCTTTGTGGGAATAAATTCAAAATACTTCAGATTTGATTTTTTATTTTATTTTAGATTTTAGTTGGCTGTAAAATTTTTCATTTGAATTTTAATATTTTTGCAATGCAAGAAAAAAGCAAATTACACACACACACACACACACACACACACACACACACACACACACACACACACACACACACACACACAGAGTGCCTGGACTTGCTTTATTCCCACTTTGCATATATTAGCCAGTGTCTGTGTTCTGAAATGCATTGTTGTGTTTTCCCACACCTCCCTATTTGATGTCTCTTTTGTCACTGTGAATAAAAGAAGATTGATGAATGGGAGGTGGACTGCAGCTCCATCTGAGGGGGAAAGACCCACATGAGGAGGCAGCTACAGAGGCAGTGGGTGACCCCTGTTGGACAAGATGTGAACAGCACAGAAAACTCTGATCCTGATCACTGTAACTGATAGCTGAGGGGTCTTATATGTGACTTGCAGATATTTCACATAATGTTTAGAATAACTGTTCTCCATTTTGGAGTATGCGAAACAACAGTGGCTATGTGTTCATAATAAAATATACAAATGAAAGCAGTGGTGGAAGATGTTCTCAGGACCTTTACAGCCCCTTTCAGAGTTATTACTGGGTTATTTGGGTTATAAGTAAACAGCATTTTATTTCTATAGACATTTGACTGATGTTAATAGTTTAATCTATAACACTGGTTAGAAGTATTCAGATTCTTTATGTAAGTATAGGAATTCCACACTTTAAAGAGGTAATGTGTACAAATTGGCTAACTGTCAAATTTACACTTGAAACAAAGAGTGGGAAGCACTTTACCAGAAAGTTGGGGTGTCCACCCCTTTTACCAGAGACAATGAAATGCACTCTGTGGCCTCTCCTCCCCCCTTCCCTTGTGCCATAGTTGGACTGCCCATCGGGCATACTGGGACAAATCCCATTTGGCTGGTGAACCATCAAAAAATCCTAAAATTTCTTTCCGGCCCTCTCTGTGTACTGGTCTTTTGTGGTGTGCATGTTCTGGGACTGGGCTCACTGGCCAATCACAATCAAGACTCAACCCTCACCCTTGAGCTAATGTTGGGTTGAATACATTTAACCTCAGCATAAGGCAGCTGTTGACATGTTGCCAAACCTGCATGGATGGGGGAGTAATGTTTTCCACACAGGTTTACCTCGCACTGTGATTATGTCACTGTCTGTTTTCTATGGTTGTTGTTAGTCTGATGACAGCAGCACACCCAGTCTGTCCAGTCAGAAAGACAGGGAAGATGTAGTAGTGGCAGGAGTAGAGGACAAGCCACGAGAAGTTGAGTAACATGAGGGAGAAGGAGAGCAGCTGGAACAGCAGCATCAGTGGCTGAGCCTGAGGAAAGAGTGGAGGGATGTCATAGAGAGAAGACAGTTAGTACTTCCTCATCCTCTCATGTTGTACTGAGGGCAGACTGGATGCTACGGTAACTCACTATCACCTCTTGAGATACAAAGTGGTATTATGAGACGGGATGAGCCGGGGCTAGCTAGTTAGCTTATATAGTATACTTAATAGTATACTTTGTATACTGTTGGTTAGTTTAGTCTATAACAATGCATCATATTCTATGTGGCTGAGTAAAAACTACAATATTTTATTCTGCAATACAGAGAAGTTGAAATGTGAAGTGGAATAAAACAGGAATATTCAAGTACACCTAATATTTGTTTGTTAAGGAAATACTTGAGTAAATGTACTTAGTTATCTTACACAATTTAATAAAGATAAACTTCCTGTAGTGGATACTGTAAGTTGACAATTTCAAAATAAAACTCAACACCTCTATTCATTGCTATATTTCATTCAAGATATGAAGTGACAACCATCATGAATCATGTCACATATTCTGTATTTACTGAGTAAATGTATAAAATGATCCAGAGTGACTTAAAAAAATGCATCTGTTCATTTTTGTGAATGTTCATTTTATATATTTTTATAACTATATATTTCCCCCATGTGTTCCTCCTGTAAAGTACTTTGCAACTTCTGTTTTGACATGCGCAGTGTAAAAGGTTTGCATGCTTGCTTGGGATATTAAGCTTCATGTGACACCAATTATTTCCACTAGATGGCCCTAAAACATCACTATCAGAGCCACCTACTCCTCATCCTGAATTTTCTCCCCTTCTCTTGTCCCTTGATGTGACATTATATTGAGTCTCATGTGAAAGATGAAATAGATTCAAAACACTTCTGCTCGAGGGGAAGGGCATAGGGGAAGTTTCTCCAGGTGCTTCACATATTTAATTCAGTGAGGAAGTCTACGTTGTCACAAGTGTTACAAAAGTTTGAGAAGCCTTGCTCCTCACTTTCTGTCTGTCAGTCGAGTCAAACTGACTCGGAGGTGTAATTTACTGGAACACCGAGAACAAGCAGCAGCAACTAGGCGCCCTTCAAGAAAGTTCCTCCAAACATTTATTAGCACAAAAGTGACAGCAGGGGAGCAAGAGAGGGAGCTGTGGATGTGAGGAACAGTTGCAGTTGCATTGCAGTGATGAGACCATTAGCGGCACAGTGCTGTGGAGAGAAGGAGACAGAGGGCAGAGGGAGGCCACCTGATATCAGGACTCAGTGAATGTCACAGTTCAGTACAGTTCAGCTCTCCTGAGGCTGCTGAGGTTTCAATTAGACTGACCTTTTTACCCAGTGGGTTAAAGACCAGTCGCGCACTGTGATCAATGGGATTGTTAGCCAGCTGGCCAGGTGTGTGTGTGTGTGTGTGTGTGTGTGTATGTACTAGCTTTAAACCTAAAAATCAATAAAATATGGGAGGGAATAATGTGCATGTACTGTTTCTCTGCTTTAAAGGTGTCTGGGTATTCAGTCAAAGACAAAACAGCAGTGTGAAGCAGGAATATTTCTGCTACTGATGGATTTACAGGCCTGTCTGCGTAATCCTCACACGTCACCAGACAGACACAATAGACACAGAGAGGAGAAATGTTAAGTGTTTAGTGGAAAAATGAAGGACGACTTGGTTGCTTAGAATAACAATGAGGCATGAAGGGCGAATTTTTTTAATGAATTGTTGGACATTCTGGGAACCATGCTTATTTGCCTTCTGGTGGAGACTTAGATGACAGGATTGATACCACTCTCATTCCTGTATGTAAATAAATATGAAGCTACTGCCAGCAGCCAGTTAGCTTATGTTAGTGCAGAGACTGGAAACAGCTAGTCTGGCTATGCCCAAAGGCAACAATGGCTGCCAAACCAAAGGGTTGAAATGACAGTTTACTGTTTTGAAAGGAGGGGGGTTGTGTGCTGGACAATATCTTGGCCAAAAAAAGTGAATTCCTAGTGTCTTCACTTGTTGCCAGGCAGAGAACCACACCAGCTGTTTCCCTCTGTCTCCAGTCTTTGTGCTAACCTAAGCTAACTGACTGTTGGCAGTAGCTTCATATTTATTTACACAGAGACGCGAGAGTGGTATCAAGCTTATCATCTAACTCTCTGCCAAAAAGCAAGTAAGTGTATTTTGCAGATGTCTGACGATTCCTTTAAAGTGGCTACAATCAATATTTTTGTAATGACAATGAATCAAATGACAACGTGAACACACTTTAACAATATTAACAGAGTTGCTCATAGTGATGAATGTTCAGTGGATTTTTTTTTTGTTTAGTTTTTAGCCACACAAAGCAGCTGTTGTTATTCAATGAAGAGGTGTAAAACCCTACCCAAGCACCAAACAGCAGCCAGACACAGTTAGCAACCAGCCGGTGAACACAGCGGAGCAGCTAAAGAGCCAGATATTTGCTTCCAGAGTCGATAGAAACCAAAAACAGAGCTAAAAGAGAGAGGAGATTGGATTTACATGTCGGATGTGCAAAAACACAACACCAAATGAATGATAATATTGTTTGGTAACTGCTGTATGTGCACAAAAATTGACATATCAATTTAAAAAGGTGATATGCCTGCGTTATGTTCACAACATGTTTCGGCTGCCCAGAAAAAAAAAATCAGTTAATGCAGGTGTAAGGATACTCACACATTTCCTGTTACATCAACCTGAACATGTAGCTAGAGCCTGTGTGGGATTGTATGGTGCTAACTGGCACTCTTTATGATCGCGCGTCTTCAAGATGCACAATATTTCTAATGGAGTTATGTTCTTAAAAAAATATTTGGGATTCACGCTGTGTTAATGCTCTGACAAGCCAAATGTGTTGTAATTAGGAAAAACAAACAGATGGGCATTTTCATTAGAGGCGTTAAACGTGTGTGTGTGTGTGTGTGTGTCTGTGTGTGTGTGAGAGAGAGAAAGAAAAGAGAGAGAGGGGCACACACACACACACACACACACACACACACACACACACACACACACACACACACACACACAACAGGGAGTTAATGTACATCTCAGAGTTGAGTTACAACTAAACAGTTTTATAACTACTCTGTTTTTTAATTCCACAGTATTTGTTATAGCAGGTTCCTTATTTCCCACTGTAAAATACTGTGAAATTGTCCTTTATATCCAATTTATTTCAGCATTATTCCCTCATACTAGGGATAGGTCTGCAGTGCATTATAAGTTAGTCTGTAGAAGCATTCTGTGACGGCTTTTATATTACAATTTGATCCGATTTGCTTTTTCTCTTCTGGGTTTAAGTCAACACCACCCTACCTGAACAATGAATTACACACTTCTGTGCAAAGGATCCTGTGTTTACAGTGAGTGGAAATGGCCATGGTCCGTGTTTTTCATTTCAGTGGGAAGCAGTAGAGAGAGGGGCTGATAGGAGACAGGGACAGGGCATTATGAAAAGCTTTGTGAGAGATGTTTACCCTGTTACTGAAATATAGTCCTTGAAACATACTGCAGCGTCATTGGCCGACACAAAGAGAAAGTGGAACATGTTTTTTTAGCAACTTGCTTGAATGAGGCGGGAACAAAAACACAGATAGACCTGGGTGATGAAACAGGGTTAAAATTGGAAATAAAGTAGGTTAAGGAGTGAGTCTGCAAATCTTTAGTCAGATGCCCCTCAGTGTCAAGGAGGCAGAGTGAGGCAATATGACTGAAACGCACTCTACTATCAGGCCAACTGGGGCAAGTCTTACCTGCAGCGATGAACAAATGAAAAGCTACATGTTTAGGTCTTTCATTATCTCACAATTTCCATCACCTTGTGGAATTACGATAGAAAATAGCCGAGTTACAGGACAGAGGAGCAGAGTACTGATGTGCGGAAGAGAATAGAGAAGCCTTGGCTAAAGCAGAGCTACAACAGATTGGAGTTGAGTAAAGACTATAGTGATGTGCAGCAGAAAAGGCTGGAGCAGAGTAGAAAACAGTCTGAGAAAATAGCCCTGATGATGTCATAGTGATGTCATCGGGGTTATCTCAGGCTGGGATTGAGACTGTCAATTTTTTTTTAATGAGAGCTTGCTTTACAGACTAGAGCTGTGAAGCCTGAATTAAGTAGGTATTTAGGAGGATGTGTTGGTCTTGTTGCATTATGGGAAATGTAGGCTCCAGTGGTTTCGGAGATCGACCCATATTTGAGACTTAAATTTAAAGATACAAAATTACAAATCAGTTTGCTGATTTTGCTGACTTTGTAGTTGGGTCACTTTCACGCAGCAAGTGAACGCAGCACCATTCACACTGCCATGATGTTCACCACTGATTCAGACCGTCTTCAGTTCAGTAGTACATGGGCCTGTACAAGCAATATTCCCAAGTTTGATAGTTCAGCAAGCACGTATATGCGGCAGTTATCACATTATGGTTCTTTCTGTGTTTTCACAGTCTTTTAATAAGATTTGACAGAGCAAGAACAAATTTTATATTATGCCTGATATGAGAACGGTGCACCCCATCAAGAGTGGAGCTCCATGACTAAAGCTACTGAAATGGCCAGTGCCTATGGTGATTCAGTGCAGCTTGAAGATTCTGTGTTAAAGATTTGTTGGTACTGAACAATAAATACTAAAATGCAGGACATATCAGGCCTCTACTGCTTCAATTCTAACTATATTTTTTAAATCTGTCTCTTGTAAGATCTTGAAATGCAACACCAAATCACTGGAGTATGTAGTTAAATCAGAGGTAAAGGAAAACTGCTGTTTATTACAACGTTAGTCCTATAAGTTAGGATGTGACTGTACTCACCAAACAGCTGAGATCTGGGAATACTGTAACATTGTTATAATATGTCTGTCAAGCAGTCAGGTGATCAGGTTTTAAACACGCCATCAGATCAGCTACTTTATTTGGTAAAACTGAACGTGAGAATATCCATAATGTTGCGAATGATCCCTCATCGCAGAGGAAATCCATCCACCCAAAACTATGGCAATTGTGAGGGTCAAAATTGAATAAGGAAGTTTGTTTGTAAGCTGTGATGGATGTTTACAATGGATAGCTTGGGTTGTAAGTTTTCCTTTTCCATTTGTTTTTCTCTCCTAAATACAATTGGCCAATTTAGGGGTTCGTAAAGACCCTGTCTGATCATTTGACCACTCATGCTCGTTGCCCTGTTGGACCTATTTCTTGCAATATTGCAGCATTCTCTAGATCTCAGCAAATAAAACAACCTTATCATAACCTGCAGAAATGATGGTTGAAGATACAAAAAATAAAAACAGCAGTAGTCGTTTATCTTTAAAGCAGAGTAAAGAATAATACAATAAAGTAGAGTTATTACTATGTGGAGAGGAGTAGAGAACAGTAAAGTCCCAGTACAGTAGAGAGGAGCATAGCAAGGATGAGTTAATGCAGAGTTAAGGCAGAGTAGACAGTTTAAGAAAATATATATTTTTCTCTTGGAATATTTTTGTGACGTCTATCTGGGGTGAAGCTAAAGAACATAATATACCTGCACTGTGTGTGTGTGTGTGTGTGTGTGTGTGTGTGTGTGTGTGTGCGCGTGTGCGTATGTGTGTGCGTTTATTTATATCTGCGCGTGCATGTGTGTAAAGGAAAGAGTAATGGCCGAAGGCTTTGACAATAGAGCTTCCTGCTTTCAGAGCTGTGTGGGTTTTATCTGCTGCTGTGGAGAGAGCGACTGCCACAGATACTGGATGAAAGCAGGAGGAGGAGAAGGACGAAGGCTGAGTGTGGCACAGACCACAGATGCTGCACAGGAGAGCTCATTAGAGACACACACATACATGTATTTAGTCATACCTACACACCCCAATCATGCATGAGAATGTGCGCACAGTTACACACACACACACAAACACAAGCAACATCCACACACACACACATACACACACACACACACACACACACACACACACACACACACACACACACACACACACACACACACAGCTGCTCCTCCTCACATGACCTGAATTTTAACTGCCAAGGTAGATCAGTGCTTAATTGAGCATGTAAAAGGTTTTTTTTTTTCCCAGTGTGTGTGTGCATGTGTGTGTCTCTGTGTGGGTGTGTGTGTTGCTGGGGGGTTGGGGGTATTAAAACTGTCATTAAGTCTGAATTAAAAGCCAGCACACATCATGTGAACTGTAAGACAAGAGCACAGATGTGAACTGAACACTACACTTCAAAGATAAAAATAAAAAAATCCAAAGAAAAGCGTCTGGTCCTGTCCCGGAAGCACGGAGCTCAAACATTATTATCACTGTAAAACCATTTTTGAGGTGGGAATTTGTAGCTGCTTGTTTTTCTCTCTTCCCCCTCCCTGTTCCTCTGTTAGCTAATAGTCCCACCACTGCTGTTGCTGTGATATGTTTTTTTTTCTTCACATTTCTCATCTCTATTTCAGGCTGCCAAGAAAGACCTCCTTCCTTTGAGTTCTAACTAATATTTTCCTTCTCTACATCAATATCAAGATCATTTTAGGCTTTAACCCCAGTGACATGCTCCACACCATCTTAAAATCTCTGACACTAACAAGAAAACACATGATTTGACAAAACAAAAAAAACAAAAAAAAAAAACATAACTAGTGTTTTTTCAGGTGCTTTCAGCCACATCTCACAGTATTCATCAGCAGATGGAGTTTGCTTGGGTGTCAGGGAGATAGGTCGTCATCATGTGACCTAAGTTCCTGCATGTATCTCTGAAATCCTCTGAAAACTAACGAAATCTTCTGTGGTTTGGAATTTTTCAGATAAACTAAAGAGACAGGGGTTTCTATATGGGCTGAGAAAGGTTCAAATAAAACCCTTTGGACTATCTGAAAAATGTATTGTCAAAAAGCTGAAATCGGGACAGTATCTTTTTTTGTTTTGCTCATGAAAAGTTAATATTTTGGATATACATGGTCACTGACTTGTGGTCATTTGTGTGCGGAGATGACAACGCATTTTTGATCAAAGACGGTGTCTGGCATTGGATGTGAATGGCCTCCTTGATCTTGCGATGACAGCTCATCCATTTCCTTGACAACTGAGCAAACGCTATCCGCCGAAGAAGACCGTGAGATGCTGTTAAAAAATGCCGTTTCAAGGAAGGGAGGGAAGGAAGGAACATAACTGTATAAGCCGTACAGACATGACACTGAAGAGTCAAGAACAAGTGTAGCTCAAAATTTGCATGAGCGTGATGGTGGAGCAGGATCCCTGGTGAGCTCACCGGACAGCTGGTTCTGATGAAAACTGGAGGAGTGACAGAAATGACAGCTGACAGCAGCAGATAAAGGAAGAGATTTTAAAGTTTGACAGCGAAGACTCAAAGACGTCTGACTGAGTGAAGTGAAAGGTGTGAAGTTAACTGTAGCATTTGCTAAGTGGCACTAAACACAAATTACAACTGAGACTGATATGAATGTCATTAGTTTTTGGAGGGATTTGGTCATTAATTAAAAACCAAGAAAATGAAAATGTCACCAAAGTTATTACAACTCATCCTGAGGGGGATATGAATGTCTGCAGCAAATTTCATGAGAATCCATCCAGTGGTTACGGAGACATTTCACTCTAGACTCAGCCTCTTGGTGGTGTTAAGTCAGGGACTCACCAAAGTCATTCCAGTGTATCCTCTGGGCGCCATGAATATCTGTACCAAATTACATAGCAATCCATTCAATAATTGCTGAGTTATTTCAGCGTGGACCAAAGTTGTGTAGCGACCAGCGACAGACAGAGACTAAAACTGACATTTTAGAAAGGGCGAGGGAAAATTAGGCCAAAGCAAACAAAAACCAGCAGGCCTGTGGTTAGACAGTGTGGAGGTAATCCATGTGGTTAACATCGTTGCCCACCATGTCTCCCCGACTTCCTCCATGACTGCCCCGCTGCCGCCCAGATGGGGCCTTTTGGCTCGCAAACACTTAAACACAGCGTGGTGGCTAAAACAAGTCTGAACTTCTTCATCAGCACAAAGACTGGAGTTTGTAAAATCCAGTTCAGTTTAGACTCCTCTCTACTGGGAGATATCCTGTTTCCTCTCTTTTTATGTGGCGTGGTTATTGGCTTGTTTGATCTCTTCACATTAACTGCATTGCCATAAAAACGAACCCGAGAGGAATCTGCTGCCCGGCAAATAATAAGCAAACACAGGAGCCTAAACGCACCACACATCTCGCCCAGTGTGGAGAAATCATGACGCCACTGAAAGCCTCATTATGCTCTTGTTGCTCAATGTGTGTTAAGATGCTATAATAGCTTTCCAGAAGTCGTTTTTGTGTCATCATCCTCATCCGGCCTCCCTTGTGTATTGTGTGTTGTGTGAGAGTGATTGACATTCTTTGTCTGTTTGGCGAGGTGCCTGACATTTCTAAAAGTCACAGCTCACATTAAGGCTGAGCCAAACCTCCTTGCATGTGTGTGTGTGTGCGCATGAACTTGTGACTATGTGCAATGCATATGCAGTAAGTGTTGTAAAACAGTGATTGAATATTTATTCTCCGAAACTTTGAGCATAAACAGCTTCACATATCCACTTTCACTTCCTGCGGTGAAATATATGTTCAATATTCATTATTTATAACATTTTGTCAATACAGCATCTACTCTGCTGCCACTGTGCAGCCATAAAGCAAATCAAAAAAAAAAAAAAAGGCAAAGACCAAACATCTTTATCCTGCAACGTCAGTTCTAGTGTGCTGTTGATCTCCGGGTGTTTTCACATGTTCAAATGAGCTTCCCGGAGCAGCTCCCCGAGGCCTTTGCAGTAAAACTCTAACAGTTGTGGTTAGTGCTTCTGCATCTCTTTCCTGCTCCTCCTCCTGTCGCGTTCTGAGGGAATCGGAGATGCAATAACAGCCGGATGAATCTCCCACTGCTCTGTTTGTCTCTGCTTTCCCCATCACTCTCACAGCACTGACGAGGGCCCTGTCAAAAAACTTGTCTGTAAATGTGCCTGCTTGTAAAATAAACACAGTGACTGGAGCCGGAGCATCAGTGATAGGCCTTACACCGCTGCTAGCATTTCTGTGTGTGTGTGTGTGTGTGTGTGTGTGTGTGTGTGTCAGTGATTCCAATTTGAATATACTCTCTTCTTTGTCACACAAAAGTATTACAAAACACGCCATTGTGTTAGGATGCCAACAAAACTGAGCCAAGAACTAACGTTTGCAACAGGATTAGAGGCCAACCCAAATGCAACTACGTGTTTACGCACTAAATACGATTAAATATGACTAATATATGTTCTCTGAGAAATCAAACAGCTTTGTTTAATCAGAATTTTTGCATTAAAATGGAGATTTTGCAAATTACTGTGAAACAAAGAAAAACACATGAACAACAAGAGTACAGTGAGGTCTGCAGGCGGCTGAATAAATGAATGAACATTAGCCTCGAAGATGTTGAGCTGGCTCAGGCCTCGTCACATACTTTGTGTCTTGCCTTGTTACTCAGTTCTGCAGATTTATGTGCTGACAAAAACAAAAAAGCTTTTGTGTCAGCTAGAGGTGCACTTATCCCATATTTGCACTAAAATCATTGTCAGCGCTGCAGATCCCAGGTTACAACAGAAAATAAGACAATGTCCACGATTCTCTGTGATATCTACGTCAGGAGACAAACTGAGAGTCTGCACTGTTCAGTAACAGTAATGGCCGGAATCAATACTTGTTATTGGAAACTCTTGTACCTCTGTGGCCTGGAAACTGATCAGTGGCACTGTGGACAGAAGATCTGCCCTTAGCTTCATTTCCAGAGGATCAATTTCCAGATGAATTACAACATGTCTTCCTCCCTACAGTTGACCTCGTTTATCGCCCCAGTCAGACACCAATTCTTCAGTACAAGTTTGAGTAGAAAAGCACAACAGTCGCCTATAAAGATGGGTCATATTTACAGTATGTAGGTGCCTTCACTTCCTCTGAAGTGTCTCTATTTTCTGAATTTATAAAAGAAACAGTTCAAACCACAAGGCCAATACTTTGAGTATTTCAGCACATGCTTCAGATAACACCATCATCACATTTTATCCATGTTTAATCTGTTTTTACCCTTATTTCCCCTTAAAATTGCTACAGTTGCTTTAACTAGTTTAACAACGGATGAAATGATGAACCCACTGGGCACCACCAACCCACTAACTCTGCAGTTCTTTGGCTCGACGGTGCTTTCCGTGTCTCTCAGCTCATTGTTTTGGTTTTACGGCTTGCAACTTTACTGTTGTGGTTCACTCTCACCGCTCGCATCAACCTCGTTTCCAATCCCAGCCACAGAAGGCGGGAGCCCCTGAGATAAACCCACTGTACCTGCTGCCTCGCCAGCACTAAACAGCAGACAGACAATGTTAGCATCTCGCTAATGAGCACAGTGGAGTGTTTAGCAGCTAAAGAGACAGATATTTATAGGAAGACAGAGCTAAAAGGTGACCAGACAAACAACTCCAAATAAATGCGCCACGTGCCTAACAACTGTAATATAGTGTTGTGTTTAAAGCTTGGGCCAGTAGCTTTAAGGCCAGAAATAAAACAGTATCTGGACGTATCATATACTGTATCATGTATCAGGCTCCTCATTGAAACCATATAATGTTTGAGTGAATTATTAAAACCCAAGGGTTGAACTTTTCTGCATGTCTCGTCCATTCCTCAAAATTCAGCCTGGTAACTCTGGAAACTGAATAAAGTTATGCAGGTTTGAACCGAGTTTGCCTGAACTGCAGCAGTTGCTAATGACTTAGCCAGAGGCAAGTCAGTAGGGTTAAAATGAAGGTTGCAAAAAAGCTGTTCTCTCTTCAATGACTTGAATGAGGGAAATGAATAGCGGTACTTTCCTTAAATAAAGATTTTTAGTTCATTTTAGAGTCATCCTGATCACCATGATTAGTGGCTCTATTAAGATTCCAAAACCAACTCCTGCCTCCATTACACAAGGGAAGATGCATAATTCAAAACCATCTTGAGCGCGGAGACTGCAGACCTACAGTATGATGAATGACAAAGAGGAGTCTGCTGCCGCTATACTCACTTTATCATTGAGAGAAATCAGTGGAGGAGCTGAACCTGTGGTCAGACGGCCTTGGTCAGAGCTGCCGTCAGCAACAAACAAGCTTTTTTCTTTGTTTATAATATGCTAACGAAGACTGATTCTGTTTGGTTTCTATTGACCCCGCTGCAGTGGTGACATGCTGGCTGTGTAGCGTGGTTGTTAGGTGCATCTGAGGCAGCTGTGTTTTCACTGAGCAGTTGTTACTGCTCAGCATCAGTCAAATGTTACTCCTGCACACATTAATTGGATGGATGGATGGATTGATTTTTGTCTCATTGGGATGGGGTTGTATGTGATTGAGCAAGTTGTCATGGTTTGTAAGTGTGTGTGTGTGTATGTGTGTGTTTGTGTTTGTGTTTGTGTGTGTGAGAATGTGAGAATGTGTAGAAACGGGGGATGTGAGGATGTGACACGAGGGTATCAGGGGTTTTAGCTGATGGTCAGACTGTCATTGTAAGCTCATGGGTAAATTCTAATTTAATTCACAGACGCCGGATCAACCTTTGAGGTTTATGTAGGATTATGGTCATATAAAGTACACCCCCC
>NW_019524843.1:334321-338711 GCF_002814215.2 Seriola lalandi dorsalis | reverse complement strand
TTTCACCCCCCACCCCCACTTTGAATGGGGGCGCTGGAGCCGTCTGCCTGTCACCGCTTGCCTCTTTGTTCAAACTGATTCTGCTTCTCTCCCTCAGCGTAGCTGCTGGCGAGGAGGGGGACGGAGGGAGCACCTTGCTGTGCGTGTGAGTGCCCGCGCGTGTGCGAGTGCATTTATTCCCGACATTCAGCGTGTGAGGATGAACGGCGCATAAGGCTGCTGCTCAGTGAGGAGAGGATAACGCTGAAGAAGGAGTGTAAACTCCGAGACGCGGAGCGCTTGTGCACACGCTCTCTCCTCTGACACTGCAAAGTGCTATTTCACCCTTGTTTCGTCGCTCGCCGTCTCTGCACCCTCTGGGAGCTTTGGAGAGCACCTGCACTGAGGCGCAAGGCTTTCGCCCACATTCCAGGGGATTGCACCATTAAGACGCACCTCGTTTTTGCCAAGGTAAGAGCGAAAGCAAGAAGACGATCTGCTTCGCATGCACGCTTTATGAAACCAATCGTTTGGTCAGTGTGTCATATCTCAAGTCACCGGGTGGCAGGAGGCTCCTGAGACCCCGCAGCTCCTGGAAGACGATGTGAAGTGTCTCAGTTTTTTGCTTACCATATGAAAACGCACTTTTGGTTAAACTGGAGCAAAAAAACAGTTTTTTAGAGTGCTTTTCTCACTGCCCGTCCATGCAACATCAAATCATATGCATATGCAATAAGTGTAAGTAATAAGTATTTCATGTGGACCAATCAGTGCATTTCCCCTCGCATGATCGTCGCCTCGGCTTCACACAAATCGCACCAGTTTGGGATATCTTTAATTATTTACTGGTCAAAGCTTTTAATATTGGTCTATATTTACGACCCGTGTACGGGCATGCATTAATCATCAACTCGCCAAGTAACCTTGTTAGCGTGTCCTTTACAAGACACGCCAAGAGATCTTGTCTTCATACCACAAGAACTTTGTTGCTTTGGTTCACACACGCACACGTCTAATAAACCTTCCTTTACAGATGCCAAAATTAAAAGAAATCAAAGGGGGAGGATGCCTTCTGTCAGGTGATGCAATTGTGGAAGCAGATCTGAACACTTGAACAGGTGTTTGTGAAATCTATTATGTAAAGCAGAGCCCTTTGGTGAACAAACAACATGTGTTGAATAAGTGCCAAAATCTGATCTTATACTGGTCCACCTCCAGAGCTGTCACCTGGGCATGACATTAAAGATACTGCTGTGCACGGAAACTGAATTACCAGTGATCACTGTGCGACACTAACTTTGCTTTGGTCCTTTAAAATGACAGAAATGAGAGAAAGAAAGTGACCTAATGAAGGTAAAATGAGTGATTGCCTGGTGCCAAGCCGGTGAATAGATCTTTGAGAGTGTTATATTGATGACTGCCTGCTCTGTAAACAAACACTGGGCATGTACAAATCACAGTGAAGGAGGAGAACAGTTTGGGTCACCTTGACAAATGAGCTGTATTGTCTGAGAATATGAGAGCCCCCGCAGCCCAATAAAGCCCATTCTGTTTCTATTCACCGCTCCAGTTTGGAGGAGTTCAAGTCTTTTCTTCTCTGGCCTTGTTAGTGCGCCCACTACCAGCTGTGTGTCAGTGCCATAAAGCAGGACGAGGTTAACTAGGCAACGCCACGTTATAGACGAGCTAGAGCTGAGGAGAGAGGGAACATATGTGTGTGAGAGATAACAGAGTGTGCCTGTGGGGCGAGGAGAGAGGAGAATGGTGAGGAATGAGGCTAAGAGACCCAGCTGAAAGTTTACAGCATGCATTTTTCATTCTGTCCGGATGTGTGTGTGTGTTTGTGTTGTTTGAAAGGGCCGTGTGGGGATCCATGTGTCCCGGCACGCACATACAGTAGTTGTGTGTATGTAGATGACTGCACTTATACGAGCAGAGGGATCAGACATCGGTGTTGTGAGGAACAGAAGAGTCTGATTCAAAAATAGAGTACGAGCTCAGTTCAGCTGCCTCGCTGTCTGTTGCTGCACACTTTGCACTCAGTCAGCCTCAGTATTGTTTATCATGTCTGGCTGTGAGCCGTCTGCAATTCAAGGAGTCACTTTGCATCAGTGGAAAATGGAAAAAAGAGTCATGTGAGGTGCCTTTTAAACAGATGAAATACTGTAGAGCTGGAAAGACTGGTCAATTAATCAATTAATCAATTAATCAATTAATCAATCGACAGCAAATGATTGGCAGCAAGTTTATGTCATTGTTCAAGCAAAAATGCCACACATACCCTTGTTCCAGCCTCTAAAATGTGAGGACCTGCTGCTTTTCTTTTCGTCTGATATAATAGTAAACTGAATATATTTAGGTCTAGTTGGAGAAAATGATTTTCTTACATTTGATACAACAATAATCTGTAGATTTATCAATAGTTAACACTGGACCAGAAACAATTAGTCAATTAATTGATTGACAGTAAATTAATCAGCAAATGTTTTGATAATCAATCAATCATTTGAGTTATTTTTCAAGGCAAAACAGGCTAACCATTTGCTGGCAGCCTCTCAAATGTGAAGATTTGCTGTTTTTCTCTGTTATATCATTGTCAGTTGAATATCTTTGGGTTTGAAGACATTACTGTGGCTTTGGGAAACTGTAGTCAGCATTTTTCACTATTTTCTGACATTTTATAGACTAATTTGAAGATTAAATCAATCATGAAAATAACCATTAGTGGCAGCCCTAAAATATAATTTATTTTTTTTCAGAATGAAATTAATCAGAGGAGACAGTTTAGCCCTGCTGGTCATAATTGTGCTGTTTTTTCCTCCAGTTTCCTTGTATGAATGCATTTGGAGAACCTTGCTGATGGTTTATTTTCAGTGGAAGCTAAAGGTAACTCTCATCCGGGGTTTGATATTAGTCTCTATGGTATGAAAGTGCCCATTCTAATATGTCACTAAGGTGATTATGGGGTGTATTCCCCCCTTATAGAGTGTTAATAGCTAACAGAATGACACTATATAAATGCAAATTAGTACCAGCACTTGGTTACAGAGGCCTTGGAATGATGAAAATAAGCTTCCCCTCAGAGGCTTGTTTCTTTATGGTTATGCTGCCCTGAAAATGCATTGATTTTGTTTAGAACTGATGGGTAGCGTTGTATAATTCAGTAAAATTATGAGACTTCTTTGTTGCTCTAACTGTATTTCATGAACCAGCAGATCCAACCGTGAACTAGACTGTGAACTAAAGTGGGAGTTTTATGATCTCTTTGAACTTTGTGGTCTGTTTACAGCCAGAAGGGGAATAGGCTTAAGACTAACAATGACTTCACAGTGACTGGAGCAAAAACTGTCCACGTTTTCAGCACTGGACAGCTCCCAAATCTCAGAGCCGAATGATCCGGCCACGAACATTTGTCAAATAGAAAAAGAGCAGTGACCAGTTTGTGTTTTGAGCTGCTGGATTTGGACGTAAAGTCTCCCTCTCTCCCCCTCTCTCTCTGGAATATTGAAACCCTCCCGTCAAATGAGTCCCCAGCCGCCAAACCCCAAAAGGGATTGGACAAACCAATCCATCAATCAACTTCAGTCTTTAGCTTGGGAGGGACTAAAGCAGCCCACCAGGCCAATCACTACAAGCGTAGATGAGACCACAGCTGAACAGCTCACCCACACAAAGAGAGAAAGGTCCCTCTCTTTGTCTTTGACCAGGGGGGCTCTCCTCTAACGTAGTGACTGGTGCAAGACAAATGTTTGGCTTTACAGTTGGATAAGAAGAAGCTCTTTTAGGCAGCACCAAAGTTTTATCAGCCTGTGCAATGTAGAGATGAGTTGAATGATAAGTCATTTTCAAAGAGATAGTCAGGCTTAACAGTCATTGCAGTTGTGTTACTTTTTTATTTTTTCCCTTCTTTTGAAAAATCTCCTCTCAGCTATTATTTCTTGTTATTATTTCTGTTAACTGCTGATTTGAGAATAAAGAGACAGCTTCTGCCTCTCTGGGCATTGGCATTGGTGATAAAATGCTTGAAGGACAGAGCTCTTTCTCTATTTTTTTTTCCATACCTAGTTCATAGTCCACAGAGTTAGCACATCATTAAAGAACAGGAATTCTTGGGTGAAGTCCCATCAGTGTCTATGTTTGTGTCTATTATTCCATCCTGTGGATGAAAACATGGCCTTCTGGTAGCTCTCATGATCCAAGACAAACAGTGTGAGTGTGTGTGGAGCTGTGGATCTAATATACTCAAGATGATAGCCGCATCTCATGCACCTGATCCTTTATTGGCTTTGTCACCAAGAGCCAACCTCTGAACCTTCACCTTTGACCTGTTTTTTTTTTTTTTTTTTTAGACACAGCTGGTGTAGTGGCCAATTAAAATCACTGTCCCCCTCCATATTGCTATTTACGTAAA
>NW_019524843.1:317674-333894 GCF_002814215.2 Seriola lalandi dorsalis | reverse complement strand
AGGACAAAAAATTGTTATAGCTTTGAGCCTCAATTGACCATGGATAGCGCCAGATCAAGCTTTTATTTTGGTATTTCCGCTGAGCAGCAGTGTGAATTTGCACATTAGCTAAATATTTTGTTTCACCAAGATTTATATTAAACATATAACAATTCCATTTAACATTTAGATTTAGATTTAACATTTAGATTTAACATTAACTTTACATTTATTTTTTAAAGTAAATATGACAAACGTTCACAAATATTGCTGTAAATCTGGTTAAAAAAAGAAGACGACTTTTTAAAATTATTTAGAGCTAAATGTGGCAAAATGTTGCACTTAATTTCAGTAATTAATAACTAAACTAATTAATTTGTACAATTGGCAGCTAGCTGGTAACTAGCTGGTAAAGATGGATTGAAGCATTTAGCAGCTAAAGAGCCAGATATTTCCTTCAGGAGTTGATGGAGACCAAAAATAGAGCTAAAAGCTCAGTGAATATTGGACCTCCATTCATCTGGTGTCCAGACACATGACTCCAAATAAATGATAAAGTTGCTCCACGTCAATTGGATGTGTCAATTAGCCAGTGTTTGCTAACATGTTTGCTGCATGTATGTTTACATCTACTGTAGAGGTTTATGTCAATGTTGTGTTTACAGCTTGTTGCACTGCTCCCATGTGGCAAAAACAATTAATCAAAACATGTTTTAAAGGGATTTTTGACAGTATTTAGTTTGTATTGTTCAAATACACTTCACATAAGTTTATGCCAGGGAAAGAAAAACAAATACATGAAATATTTAAGTAAAAATCAAAATGGTACAAGTAAGTCAAAATTATGAGATACTCAAAATTATTAAATAGAATGTCATAATTATCACATAAGTCAAAGTTTTGAGTCAAAAATGCAGTATCTCAAATCTTAGTATCTATTAATTTGCACTTACTATTTCAAAATTCTGACTTGCCATGAATATTTTTTATTTTTGTCAATATTAACTTTTTATCCACTTTTTATTTTTAAAGTCACTCATAGGACAAATTTTTATTCTCTATTAACCTTTTTTCTTTTTACTTTTTTACAACAATTTTATACGAAATTAATCAGCTTGGTTTTGCTGTGAAGTCCTTCTCTACAATAATAGAACATTTTAAGTAAAAGGTTCACTGGTAACAAATGAAATGATGACCGTGTGACTTGATCTTTTATGATGCATTACAGATGCAGACAATGAGAGATGATTGATTCCACTGAGGCCGCTGCCTGGTTTCCATTTCCTCTAAAAGCTATGTTACAATACTCTCACACATTCATGTGCACACTTATACATAGTGTGGCTCCCTCATGTGTTATTCAAATACATTTAGATTGATTTTTTGTCAAACTCGCAGTTGGCTAACATGCACTGAACCTCACATCATCAAACCTACATCTTACTCACATGCACGCACACACACACACACACACACACACACACACACACACACACACACACACCAAAAATACACCTATGGCGCTGGCAGAAAGAGGCTTAGGATGAAGAGGTGGAGAGAGAAAATGAGCATATCTGAGATCATTTGCTGCAGGTCTGTTGAGTGTAGCTCTACAGCAGCTTAATAGCTCTACAGGAAGGTCGGAAACAGATGGATGTCATAAGAGCTGTCAATCTCTCTCAGGTACGAAAAAATCATTGGTGATACATGCATGAAACATTATAATTTCAACAATACAAAACAATATATTTACTCTTGGGTAACTATACAATGAATAATTACTGAAAAGAAAAGTTGTAACAACCAACTACAGCACCTATATCCTACTTGTAACTCCTCCCTGTCCTGTGCTTACTATATTTGTCAATCAAGGGTCCTTCAGAGTGATCTACATTTGCTTCTCTCTGCACTTTACTGCACACACACATCTTGCCAAATTTTAACTTGGCCTCCAAGCGTGTTATCGAGCCGGTTTAAGTAACCCCGGTCTCCATGCCCAGTGGGATCAATGGTTTCAGTGTGAGAGGATGGAGTGTGTAATCTTGAATCGGAGGGACCAGCAGCTTTCCAAAGTCCTCTCGCCATCTGAAGCCCAGGCCAGAACTGCATGAGTCATTAGTTGCTTTGAGTGTGATTAGTCACCACACAGGCACACTCAACACAAAGGCTATCTGTGTGTTTATGTGCAGGAAGTTAATATCTGATTCAGCTCAGTTCACTCTCCCTCTGAGGTGTCCTTTTTTTCTATTTTTAATTTCTTGAGCAATTAAAGTTCATGCATGCTGGTTTTATGTCTTTTTTATGGCACCAAATCATGACTGCAACATGTATTTTTTTCCTGTCTTTACAATTCATTAATGAAAATTGCCTCTGTGTAAGCAGAAGTTCAAATTTCAGCCACACATCTATTCAGGATGCACCGGCTGCAGCCTTTTTCTCATAAACAACAAATTAAGAAGAATTATAGAGCTCCAACGCAGCTTTTCTGAGGAGCTTTCATCATGTTAGTTTATTATTGTCACGACGCTGATAAAAATGACCTTCCTTTCATTCCTCTTCCTTCATCCTCTTCCTCTCCCAGCCCACCACTTTGTCTGTCACTCATCTGGAGCTGTTATTCTGCTGTTCACTCTGCCACTCTCTCTAGAGGTAATAGTTTTGTGAGACATGATTAAAGAAAAAGGGTAGGAGAGAAATCACCTTCTTCTGTCAGGTCGCAATAGGGGGAAACAAGACTAACAGTTTAACCCCTTACAGTAAAACCAACTCTACTTCAGTCGTAAAGGCTAATGGTACAGATTTATCTAAAGTCCTCAAGCCTCTCCTCTTCAGCCACCCATATTTTTAGACATTAATTCCTCTTGTTGTCATCATGCTGTTGGGCAAAAAAGGTTTACTTACTATAAAAATAAAAAGTAATCAGAAATTAGAGTCCAAGCTCTCTTCTGTTGAAGGAAGAAAAATATTCTATCAAATGGCAAGAGTTTTAGCCTTTCCAAAGCCAAAATCATAAAAGTAATGAATTCAACAGTGTGTTTATCTGCTCAAACATAAGCTGTAAACATTAAAAACTAGTAGTAGAGTAAGTGTATTTGTGTATTACTGCCATCAAAGACTATTGTTTTGCGGGGTTACTTTTTGCATAACAAAAAAACATGTCCAGGACCAATCAGGTCTCAAATCGCCAAATGGAGAGTTTAGACAAATGCTATTCTGAACTGTAAATCACTTTTGCTGAAGTGAGACATATTATTTGAAAATATGAACAATAAAGCTCTTTTCTCTTATTGTTGCTTTCCAAGTAGGCCTATATTATTCATAAACATCCTATCACTGTTATTTCTATGACAAATAACATTTAAAGAGGACCTGTTATGCTTTTCCAAGTTTTCTCCTTTCCTATAGTGTAATATATCTGTTTTTTTGTGCATGTAAATGGTCAACAAAGTCGCGAGGCTTAAAGTACACACCAAAAGGAGTACCTCAGTCGGGGCGAAACCCCACTTTATCATTTGCATGAAACACCTCATTGGGGTCCAGGCCTTACTTCCTAGACCTATTGACGTCATATGTCCCTCAGTGTCGCCCACCTGCAAGCTGGACACCTCCTGCAAGCTTGGCACCTCCACACAAGGCACAGCACACAACTACTTAGATCATAAAGACTGTTCTCACATGCCTGGTGAAATATATGCTTTGCATGCTCTGCCAACGGCAGAACCACAATGAACCCATTGGCTGGAATTCATTTTTACCACCAACCCCTCCACGCTTCCAAACATTTTACTGTGTGCCAGGAAACATATCTATTGGGAAACAGATTTGGACATAACACCGGCAAACAGGACTGCTTCAAAAAACTGCGCACAGTTCAACACCGCGATGTTTATTTCTGAAGGAAGGGGCAGTTCGTGGATTTGTGATTTTAAACTCCATAGCCGGCGACCGGATGGCATTAGTAAAAGCAGTGAAGCCACAAGCACAAAGATATAGAAAAGTTAAATCTTTATCAATATTGACCATACCTTGATAGCTTGGAAATTATCCTCAATTCTACCATTCATTTTCATTAACTATGATCATAAACGTATACTTCGCTTAGATTTATCAGTATCATAAACCAGGAAGCAGTGGGGACTCCCTACCTTTTTAAGTCGGATTGTCTGTTGGTTCCTGTCCATTCCGCGATTACTTATATTCCTTTAGTCCGTAAAAGTCCACAGATTTAAAAAAAAAAAAAAAAAATCTAAACGTTTTTTATTTTTTTTACGTATGAATATTGTCACGTGAAGTCCAATGCAGACTGTCCAGCGACTTTATTCGCAGCACTTCTCTTCATAATTCTGCCTCTTCCCTCCTTCCGGCTGCTCGGCAGTGGGTGTGCTTGTTTTCCTGCTCCAGTCTAGCTTGCAAAAGTGGATCGGGTCAATCATCTAATAGTTCAAGATCGGATACGGCAAAACCGACGCCATTGTGACAGCCACAAACATTTGTTTCCAGCTGCTGAGAAAGGCGGGACTAGTTGTAATCAAGCATGCTGGGCTCTGATTGGTTAGCTTCATAGGGGCGGTGGGGGGCCTTAAAGAGCCCTGAGCTCTAATACAGGCATTCAGACAGAAAGTACAGTATAAGAACAAGACTAGTTAAAAACGTATTATATGGCTGGACTGCCTATGGTCAAATACTGATTTTATAACTGCGACTGCATATGACAAAATCACCAAACACATAAATTAAAGACAAAAATTGTGCTGTGATATCAGCTATATTTACTTATAAAATGATCACTCAGAGAGAACGTAAAAAGAGACAAACTATGTTTCTTATTTTGTCTCTCACAAACAGCACAGCCTCCGTCTGGGATCCACTATAATTCTGCCTTTATTTACCTGCGTGACAGACTTTTATTAGAGGCAGGTGTTTTTGTCTAACTCCCTTGGTTTGATATGAAGAATTGGTCAGAGCAATGTTATAGTATGAAGCCTCCTTTTCAGTCGCTCCCACTTGCCCTGTTAAAGTTACTGCATTACGTGTTAATACAAACTCAACAGTTCCTGTAATCATTTCAAATTTAAATTTCTCTAGTGTTTCATTAGGCAGAAACTCTTTATTCTTTTAATTCCTGTGCTGCAGTAAGTGTATTGTACCATTTCCGGTTGCCAGTGTTCCTGTTGTTTACATGCTATTCAGATTTGCTAGTTTCTTTACCAATTATGATGCATTCTCTCTTTCCCTCCCTCACTCCTGCTCTCTCTGCTCAGTGTGGCTTATGTTTAGTTATTCCTCTGCCTCCTTTAGTAATATTGATACATGTAATGAAAGTAGCTTATGGGCCGCAATGGTGGCGAGGCTCAGTGTAGGAGGCGCACCTCCACTTCCCTGTGGCTCGG
Organism: Seriola lalandi dorsalis; assembly: GCF_002814215.2. Lineage (NCBI taxonomy): Eukaryota > Metazoa > Chordata > Actinopteri > Carangiformes > Carangidae > Seriola > Seriola lalandi. Next base: position 328,525 of record NW_019524843.1, on the reverse strand, counting down.
TAGACTGCCCTTAACAAGGGGTGTAATCCTAACCCCCAGTTGGCATCCAGATATTGTCCAGTCATGTACCAGGTTCTGTTTGAAAAAAGTCTCTAAATCTATCGACAATTTGCTAAGTTGGCTACACTGCAGGCTGTAAACACTCCCTAACAGAAGTTGTAAGCACCAGAAACTCAAACTCAGTGACAAGGCACTAGGCTGACCAGGGGTAGAAATATCCTCAGTCAGTCAGTCAGGGACATTCCCGATTATAAAAATAATTTATTTTTGGAACATTGAATCATGTAAATATAGTTTAGCAGATGCCAAGAATAAAATGATGAAGACTAAAAATGGCCATAATATGTCCTCTTTAAATTACACTTTAATTTATAATGCTATATTATAATACCAGGATGACCCTGCTATACAAGAACAAGGCTGCTCTTGTGTTGGTTATCTGAATGGCTCATCAGCTGGTGAAGAAGCAGACCTTTTACCAGGGACATGTGGTTTTATTCAGCTAGATCACTACTTTTAGCATACTACTATGTGGCTATGTACTGCAGCCATCAAATGCATATAGAGGACCTTTCTTGTATAAAACAACACTAACATCATCTGGAGACAGATTTTCACATAACTGTTAACTAAAATTGCCAGTAGCAGTTGTGATTTCAGAAAAGAGAATCAGTTGTTGCCTGTTAAAAATGAGAAGTCTGTTTTTGTCGAGGTCTGTAAAAAAAAAAGATTTTGAGTGGTAGGCCTACATCTGACCCCATTATTGTGAACTACTGTACATATGTGTCATGCTGTCTTGCAGAATGTAAAGAGTTAAGCAAACTTAAACGGACATTTAACAGAGGCTAGGCACCAGGTTTTGTACTCATGTTGTTGTGTATGTGTTTTACTACACAGAAGTTGAGATCCAGTGACACTCGGCTTTGGCTGGGGGTTTGATGTGCAACTTCATAGTGGTTGTACTATTACAGTGGCATGTGTGTTTCTGCTTGTGTCATCACTTAACATGGGACTCAACCTGGCCTGATTAAGTAAACCTTTGCCGTCTGTGAACACACACACACACACACTTCAGTGTAGCATGGCAGAGGCATTGTAAGCAAAAAGCTGTCGTGCTGTGCTCACAGCCACAACAGCAGCTGAGATGACATTTTCCACACATTTCATGCTTTTTCTTCAAGCAATTTTCCCACCAACTGCGGAACTGAAGGAGATTTGGGTCGAGGGGCCTGTCTTGCCTGCGTCATGATGATCATGAGGCCAGTTGGTCTCCTGCTTCAACAGATTGACAGCTTAGTGCTGAACCCTAATGTAGGTCTGCCAGCCTCGTCTGGTAGCTCTCTTTGGATCTCTGTCACTCCGCTCGCTGGCTCTTACAATGAACTGAGAATGCGTCCTATTCAGACGACATCGTGAAAATGTGTCGGATGGACATTCGCATTGAAGTCCACTGAAGCATTTTAGAGACTTCTGGCTCGAGACACAACTGTGCCTGTGAAAGTGAAGAGGGGCGATTTAGAGGGAGACGTTCACAACATCTGATGTCTCATCCTTAACAAAAGGTGGCACTGGTTAGTATGCGGCTGGTGCGATTGCATGGCCAGTGCACTGTATGTTGTAAATCCCCTCTGGTAAAACTTTGAATGGCTGCTGTCTATAGGAACATCGTTTGTATGTTGTATAGCAGCCATAGAGATGTCCATAGGCTGAACTCTGAATTCTGTTGCTGTGGATAGTGGCTGTTGGGCCCCTGCCAGTCCCAGGCACTCAGATACAACACTCTCTAATGCGCTCTTCTTGCAAGACTGGGCAAACTCCTCTGTGTCACGACCCTCTCCAAACCTTTAGAAATCTCTTGTCACCCACCCAGCTAGCTCAACCAATACTGCAGGCCTTCAACATGCAAAGAGTCCAACGGCTCAACCCCAATCTGTCACAGCCCATCACAAGGTCCTAACCCACCTTTATGGTGGGATGCCTCAAAGTGTGTGGCACAGCGGGGTCTGACCCTCACCAGAATCCCCTTTTTCAAAAAGTCCAAGACCGACTTGGTAGACCACTATTAAAACTCACACAACAAATTGTTGTTTAATGAAAAGTATTGTTTGGCAGGTGTCACAAAGTGCTTTACTGTCTGAGAGGAATGTTTTTTCTTTGCCTCACACGCTCCACTTTTATTTGGTTGAACGTTTTACTGAGCTTTCACATGGTCGGAGAAGAGAGCCACCATTATTCCTGTAATTTACAAAGGGTTGAGTTGGTGTTGCATAATCTTCTTTCTGAGCATTGGGATGCTGTTGGCATGAATTGCTGTTACCTTGGTGAATGCAAAGAGGCCATTTGCTTTCTTGGATTAATTATTTACTTTATGTAACTGAAATCCTGACAGTCCAAACATGGACTGATTTGTCTCAGATTATTTCAAATTCTTCAAATGGTCTTCTAGCAAGCCCTGGTAATGCAAAGTGAAGTCAGGAGGGAACAAAGAACCAATATTTTGTCCACAAATAAATAATTTAGAGTTGTTTAAGTTGCTTAACTCCCCTTGAAATCAGCATTACTGTAGAAAACAAAGCTGTGTTTACTTCAAACAGCATATTCTCCTCTTCATCTCCATTTCATACCAGTACGGGGCAATAAAGCTCTGTCTCAGGCGTCTCTCCATTGAGCTGAGAAGCTTTGGGCCCCAAGCCAAATCCTCTGGCAAAGTCAGCAGCTCATTTCTGATGTGTGGTAGGATTTCCTCTTGTTGTGCTGTAGGAATGCACCACAATCACCTTTTCACTGCAGTATACTGAAAGTTAATCCTGGTTTAGATATACTTTGGAGAATGACCGTTTGGATGTTATAAAAGATTCAGTCCAATTTTTCTTCATCAGATATATCTGTGTGTGGCATGAGATCAAATCACTTTACAACGTGAGATAGTCTATTTTAGCCATGTACAAGACCAGTGTTGGACCTGGAGCTCAGGTAGTAGAGTAGGTGAAAAATATAAGTCGCTGTCAACAAAGGCATCTGCCAAATAAATGTAATTTAGCTATAAAGGGAGAAATCTCTGTCACGAGTGGATTGCTGAGGACCAGAGGAAGCGCAGTGTCAACTGTGAAGTTTTTTAGATGAGCGGTTCCTTAGAAATATACTTTTTATTTTTTATCTCCACCAAAATCTGATATATTAGGATCATTAACAGGTGGGACAAGTAATTTATGCACCATCATCTAATGTTGTTATTCATCTGTTGTATTATTCCTCATTCTTTTAACGTCCATTTATGAGTGAAAAAATGGCTTAAACTAACATTACAAACTGTAAATCATTTTAAATATTTTATTTGCTGATGCAGAAATACATTTGCCAGTGCAGTTTCTTAACTGCATTGTACTCCAGTGATTAAATCCATGTCAAGTTCTCTAGTAAAAATACTGATTCTGCAGTTTATGGAAATGGTTGCTATGACACACATTGAGTAAGTCAATCTACATTCGCATGCCAAATTATTAGATACACCTAGATAAAACTAATGCAGTATAATACAACAGGGCAGCAATAAATCCTCCCCTTATGAGGATTAGAGTATTCAGTTTTTATTGAATCTGTTTGAGAGAGGTGTTGATTTATTTAAATAATCATTCTGGAGGCTGTAATTTGCTACACAGTGAGTGTGTAGTTTGCATGTCTCCATGTCTGCGTGGGTTATCACAGTGTGCTCCGCTTTCCTCCCACAGGGCACAAAAATGTGCAATTAAAGGTAAATTAAAGACAAGACACTTCCTCTAGCCATGAATGTATTTTTCCTGTTACATTTTTTAATATAATTTTGGATTTTTAGGTATAAAACACATAATAAAATTCATCAGGCAGAAGTTATCCTGCGGTCACAGAAACCAAACCGTTTAAGGCATGACAAATTCTGGAAAATACAAAAGCAGATAGATGCCTCCAAAAACCCGTACAACACTGACAGTTCCAGACTAAAGTAGTGGCAGTAGTGTTTTCTCTGATGCACCAGTAGCAGAATTTCTTTTTCCTGTTTTCAGCCAATTTTCGCCATTTCAGCCCAATTTATAGATACATATCATAAATATATTAGATTGTTGTCTTTTTCATGTAGATTACAAGAAATCACAAGAGAAATTGCACAAAATGAACCTTGCTTTTAACATCACTGAAGACAACATGTAAGGAATTTTTTTAATGAACAATGGGCAGATGTAGGGTCTTTTTTTATGATTAATCATGTGATCACTCTGCTGTTTAAGAATACTCTTACACTAGGAGTAAGACAATAAATGTGACTCATTCTTCACTTTCTGGGAGGTTTTTCATTAAACACAGTATGTAGTGTGTTTTAATTTCAAGATAATTCAAGTTAAAATTTCTAGTGCATCCCATTGGACATCCTCCCATCTCCAACAGTGCATGGGATCAAAGGTCACGTTGTCTTGCTGCAGTGCCAACAGTTTAAAGCCTCTCTCACACACAGTGGTGTGTCTAGGCTTCCTGGCTGGAAAGTGCTGAATGAGTCATTTTCCTCAGCCCCAGTGAACTGTGTCTGGGTCTTTACAGATGCAGTTATTTGTTTTTTATTATAACACCAATAAATAAAATGGATATGATGCATTATCTCTTCTTTTTTTGTGATACTGTGTGCTATGCTACTCAATTGCCTCATTTGCCCAATATTTGCTTTTCAGTGATTCAGTGTTCAAGGCCATTTGGGGCATTTAGTATATATATATTTTTTTATAGATGTGGCCAGTGGTGAGCTGGATATAATGTGGAGACTAAAGGTCACTGTGCAGGGGAGTCATCGCAACAATAAATAAATGAGAGAGAAACTATGAGTGATTCGCCCATTCAGAAAGCTTGTGAAGGTCTGCATTAGTTTTTCACACTGCTGCTTTAACACCTGTTGTAGCTTCACAGATGATGGTTTCCTCATCTTGTGAAAACTGCTCTCATGGTAGACAGCTCATTAAGATGAGTGACACGTATCCGGGCCTGTGTGAACATCACCACCAGAGTTAGCAAAGGACAGTGCTGACAATACATTTCATTTCCATCAGCTGAAAACCCTTTGTGTTACACACAAGTTTGTTTGTATCACATTTGGATGGATATGAGTTGGTCTAATTAGCTTCCCAAAGTGTTTTATAAGTCAAAACAGCTGTGGAGGTTTTTCAGACACACAAAGGAGTAAGCAGCCCTTCATCCGTTCAGACAATGAAAGTCTGTTTCACCTTGCATTCACACTTTCATCTAAAGCTCTTTTGCCTCTCATTCATCGGTTCACGCACACCGATTGCAGCGAGCTTCTGTGCAGAGCAATGGCCCAACCCCACAAAGCAATTCGGGGGTTGGGTGAAACTGTGCCATTAAAGCTCAGGGGTTTCATGTTAACAGACAAAATCTGTAACATTTGAATAATGAGTTACAGTAAAAAGTTCTGTCTTCAAGGGGAAAGCAAGCATGGGAGGATAACGCTGGATACAGATGGGTGAAGTGTATCATCTTACTGAACGAATACATTGAATGAAAACACGATTCACAGTTTTAATGTGCTTGCATTTGAAAGATAGAGGCAATGATAAGAACTAAACTTAAAGATGTGCACATTTACAGTTCATAAAATAAGATATTTACTTGATTGTCCAAGCTGCGCCATAAAATTATTACACTGAAAAGCAAGTATACATGTCCAGTGTAACTACATTTGATCCAAAGCTTCCTCCTATAACTACTGGTTCAGCCTCCCTTCTCGATCCTGTCTCACTGTTCTCTTCTCTGTTTTCTCCCTCTCTCTCTCTCTCTCTCTCTCTCTCTCTCTCTCTCTCTCTCTCTCTCTCTCTCTTTCTCTCTCTCTCTCTCTCTCTGCAGGTCCAGGATGGTGCTCACTCTGTGTGCAGCTGGGCGGCAGATCCTCTTTGCTCTGATGCTGCCGCTCTATTTAGGCTTGGGTGAGTTCTCTGTCTCCTATACCTCCACTCTTTGTTTCCTTCAAACGCTGTAGTGCTGCAGAAACTGATCAGCAGTTTTAAATATAAAGGAACAACGGTCCATGGTAACAGAATATGTCAGTACACAGGAGTGTTCAGTGAAAGAAGAGGGAGGGAAGGATGACAGATGACAAGGAGGATAGGAGGAAGGAATAAAGGAGGGGGGAGCAGCTGGACCAGAATACAGAAAAAAAAAGAGTTCCCACATTAATTTTTCCATAGGCATAATTACACAAGACAGGTCTGTACTCATTTGAGTGTTGTAAGTGAAAGCTGACATGCTGAGGATGTTTGCAGACATGCTCGGTGGGATTGAGCTGGAACACCTCCAAACCCATTTGTGCAAGTTTAGTCGACCATCTGTTCCATTACAACTATGCGTAAAATTCACAATTATGGAACAAAAAGACAAAAAATGTCAGAGCTGCAAGTCTCTGGAGGATAGTATCGCAGATTTGAGGTCACACATGCAGCCTGCTGACGGCTTGTACTAAAGATAAGTTGCTCTCCTTAATTACTTTTCCTGCAATTGGCATGCACTGTGGAAGCTGGTCAGCCTGGATTTTCATTGCATCTCTCATTTCCAGCATTAAAACATAAGCTCACCGGTCATTGCGCTCTGACAGGAGAAAGTTTTTAATCCAAATTCAATCATGTTTTATAGTTTTTTGTTGATGCACGATTCAGGATCCAAGAGTAAACAAAATGATCTCCCCCGCTACTAAAATTGAAAAATCAGGATTGGAACCTGCTGTTTTTCTTAAATATTGACCTTTGAAGCTACTGTAAAAGCTGTTAAAACATTTATATGTAGGATTATTTCACTCCTGAGTCAATAATTTCCAGGTTCATCCCCACGAAATGTACCGCAAGATATCAAACAGGTGTATTTTTTACCATGGCGACCCTTGATGATCGTATCAAGACAGTGAATCTGCAGATTGTAGATTCAGTTGCGTTTAAGAAATATTGGTAAAAACCCTGTTTGCAGTTTATCAGTAATCCAAACAGCTCAATGGACTCTGGAGAAGGACTCACAGGAATAAGAGATGACATCTGTTAATGACAGAAAGTGTCCTTTCATGTCACTTCCAGCTCTCTGCTTCTCTTTTTAGGCTGTTTTTCTTTTGTCCCATCTGTCACCACCATGCTACAGGCAGGGTACACTTATCATCCAAAGTCCCTCAATTTCCACCATTCGGTTTCTTAGACTCCCTCTCCCCCTCTCTTATTCCTGCCCGCCGTCTTGTTCTGGCTCTTATGCTTTTCCCGTGTATTTGTGATTCTGTGATTACATCTGATTTGGGGGGAAGGCAGCGGCGGCGTTCTTCAGCACAGAGAGATGCTCTCAGGGGGTTCAGCTCGTGAAAGCCGTCCAATCTAAATGCAGATGGAAATATCTTTTGGGGATTCAATTCCACCGTGTGCAATATTCCAAAGGAGGCTTTGTTTTATGTTTTTTGTTTTTTTCTCACAGATTCTCTTGTTACACTCATAATTGTTCTCTACAAATTGGTGTATTTGACTAACAGTGAAAATGTGAATGGAGAGGACAAGAGAAGAAAACAAATACAAAAATCCCTGAACAAATTTCTCTTAAGCTTATTAAGCTTTGTGGTGGTGTCGTCTGCCTTTTGTTGGTATGCTGACAGACAGTTTAGCACATTACACTCCATGTTACTGCTTGACTTCAAGAGTAGAAACAGCTCATGAATTTATGATGAACGCTTAATGAGTATACAGTGGTCAAAAGCAAATGAAAGTTTATAAAAAAAAACTTTTATAGATAGAAAAGGAAAAGGAGAACACAATTTCAAACATCTATGAAATAAAACAAACAAACAAAAAAAATAAAAAATAAAAAAATAAATGGAAGCCTGGTATTTTACAGTAACATCCACGAAGGATAAAGCCACAAAGAGGTAGGCTAAGAATTGGTTGGTTGGAGGATAATGGCTTTGTAGGCGATCCTGTTGTCATGGTTACATTGAACATGTATATCCTGGCAACCAGACTGAGTGAACTGCTGATATCAATCTGCAGAAGCATGAATCTAACCGTTACAGTGACATTCCCTTCCTTACATTGATGCTTCATTGGCATAAAATCACTAAATGAATTAGTCTGAGTGACAGTTCAAGTCATTTGTGTGAATGGTGTGAAGAATAAATAATTAAATAATAAATAATTAGGTTGGAGGTGGCAAGACACTATGATCATTGGTGTGTGTGTGTGTGTGTGTGGTTTTCAGCTCAAGTGTATGGGTGTGTGCGTGTGCCTAGGTTGCGCTCCTTTGCTGCACTAGCAAATCAAGTTCCTCATTCTTGGAGCTCCTCGTCTGCTTAGTGCACATTATATTATTCACCTGAATGAACCAGCAGACTTATTCATGTCTTTGAAAAAGCATTTATGTGCTGAATCCTTTCACAAAGTAGATTCATGCATGGTGAATCATCAATACAGGAAATTATTTACTGCACTTTTCTCTCTACTGTTTTCTTCCCTTGTAAGCAAAAGCTTCTCCAACTTTAAGTGGATTCACAAAGTATTCATTTAAAGTATTCAGACGACTTCACGTTTGTTCACATTTTATTATTATGTTGCAGCATCTATGCTAAAATCATTTCAATTCATTTCAAAACAGAAAAAATGAATTTTACAAGTTTTTGCAAATTTATTAAAAAGGAAAAACTGAAATATCACACGGACATAAATATCCAGACCCTTTAATATGACAGTCCACCTGTGGTAAATTCAGTTGACAGGACATGATTTGGAAAGACACACATCTGGTTATATAAGGTTTCACAGCTGCCAATGCACCTCAGAGCAAAAACCAAGCCATGAGGTGGAAGGAGCTGCTGCCTGCAGGGCTCAGAGAAAGGATTGTGTCGAGGCACAGATCAGGGGAAGGCTACAAAAAATATTTTTGCTGCATAACTCCTTAACTCTTAAATGGAAGATGTTTGGAACAACCTGGACTCATACTAGAGCTGGCCGCTGTGCAGATGAGAGAAACCTCCAAGAAGGCAACCAACACTGCAGCACTCCACTGATCTGGGTTTTATGGCAGAGTAGCCAGAAAAAAACCTCTCCTCAGTGAAAGCTTGCTAAAAGAAGCACCTAAAGGACTCTCAGCATGTGAGAAACAAGATTATCTGGTCTGGTGAAACCAAGATTGAAATGTTTGGCCTCAGTTCTATGCGTCATGTCTGGAGGGAACCAGGCACCGCTCATCACCTGACCAATGCCATCCCAACAGTGAAGCATGGTGGTGTCAGCATCAGGCTGTGGGGGTGTTTTTCAGCAGCAGGGACAGGGAGAAGCTGAATGAATGAAAACCCGATCCAGAGCACTCAGGACCTCAGACTGGTCCAAAGGTTTACCTTCCAACAGGACAATGACCCGGAGCACACAGCCAAGACAATACAGGAGTGGCTTAGGGACAACTGTGTGAATGCCCTTGAGTGGCCCAACCAGAGCCCTGACTTGAACCCAATTCAACCAAGTCCCCATTCAACCTGACACAGCTTGAGAGGATCTGTAGAGAAGAATGGCAGAAAATCCCTAAATCCAGGTGTGCAAAGCTTGTGGCATCATACCCAAAAGGACTCGAGGCTGAAAATTTCCACAAGAGGTGCTTCAACTAAATACTGAGTAAAAAGGGTCTGAACACTTCACTAATAAATTTGCTAAAAAATTCTAAAATTCTGTTTTCCTTTTGTCTTTATTGGGTAGCACAAGGTTGCAACAGAACAAAATGTGAAAAAGTGAAGGGATCTGAATACTTTCTGAATGCACTGCATTTAATCACTTAATCCAATTATATTCTGTCCTCCTTTTGTTCCTCTTTAGGTGAAGCCTCCTCCATAGTGAACATGCGTAGGATCATCCATCCTACAGTACAACAAACACTGGCAGGCAAAGCCGTCCTCCCCTGTGTCTTCACCCTCCGGACCAGCTCCTCCAGCCAGCCTCCCCACCTCCTGTGGACCAGGCTCCCAGCGGGGGCACAGGGTGCTCGTCCTGAGCAGATTGTTCTTTCAGTTAAAGGTAAAACAAAGATGTTATGTGAAAGTCTGATTCAGCTGTGGATAAACAACTTAACAATAGCAGCTGAATTAAAATGATGAACCTTCATAGCTGTGGTTTTTCCACTGTACTTGTCAAGGCTGTGTGCAGATTGAATTAATCTACCTCAGGCGCCTTTATTCTTTTAGCATCTTTCAGTGGATAGTTTTGGCACCGAAACACTGGATGTGAAGTTAGCAACTTGATGGTAAACACAGTGGAGCATTTGGCAGCTAAAAGGGCCAGATGTTTCTTCATGAATGAGCGTAAACCAAAACCAAGCTGAGCTAAAAGAGAGTCAATATTTGACTTACAGCAGAAACACAACTCCTAATTTTGAATGTGTACTTAGGCAGCTGTTTGCCATATCAGCTTAAAAGGTGATCACACATTGTTTCTGATGCCCAAAAAATAAATAAAAAATCATGAATCTGAATGAAGCTGACAACAGCAGATCCTGCAGTTAAAATGAGAGAAGCACTCTCAATAGAAAGGTTTTCCAGGATTTCAGCAAAGTCATCCGAACAAAATAAAATTTGGTGATAAAGATTTATCTCCATCTATTTATCTGGGGTCCCTTAAACTTTATGTTCTATCTGTAAAACCTACAGGATGCCAGCAGACATTTGTCATGAAGAAATCTATTTTTCTTTGCCAAAGGTGATGTAATAAAGGTGAATAAGGCTTTCAGTGGACGGGTCATGCTGCCAGGATACCCTGCCAATCCCCTGAATGCTACCATGGAGATCTCCAGTCTCCGTACCAACGACTCAGGCACTTA
>NW_019524843.1:285828-317011 GCF_002814215.2 Seriola lalandi dorsalis | reverse complement strand
TGATTGATTGATTGATTGATTGATTGATTGATTGATTGATTGATTGATTGATTGATTGATTGATTAAGTAGAGCTCACGTTGAAAAGAAAATGAGTCAGAAAAAATAAAAGCCAAACATTCTCTCACACCAGCTCCTGTGAGGATTTGCTCAGACAAGACATTTGAAGACTGGCTTTGGCTCTGCAGAACTCAGGCTTTGGGAAATTGTGAAAGATGTTTCTCACATTTTTTTGACCATTTATAGACCAACCAATTCATTAGCTAAAGCTTTAACAGTCCCCAGAGCTCAGATTACTCTTTATTATTAAAGAGGAATCAGAGGAAACAGAAAGATTTTCACATTTGTGAAGATGAAACCGGTGAATTTTGGGCGTTTTTACTTAAAGGAATAGTTTGGTAAATATGCTCTTGGCTTTCTTGCCAAGAACTAAATGATCAACAGGGTAATTGATTGATCTACTAATTGTTTCAGGTCAAATTTAAAGACTGCTATAGTTTTAATATGCCTGCTAAGTCTCTAATATGAAGACATTTCCTTTGTTTTACATACTGTTTATTCCCTCTCCTCCTGGATCATCTGCTGTTTCTATTAATATTCACTTCTTTTGTTTTGTCACCTTATCTGCTTCAGGATCATGTTCTTTTTACCCCCATTGTCTCTTTGCTGTTAATTGTATTTTAATCTATTCTAATCTGTTGCCCTTTAAAAGAGAACACAGACAAGAATTTATTCTGAACTGACATTTAAAGACTTAATGAAAATAAAAGTTTTGATATTTGAGCTGAGATAATGTTTGTACAGTAAAATGTCCAGGAGATATCTATGCTACTTATTTCCTGTTATTAGTGAAAAGAAACAAGGTTTACTCCCACATGGTTGTCTCCACAGTTATTCTGTCCAGCTGCCAGAGCTTGGTTGCTATGGACACAAGGAGTACTCCGCTGGAGTGAGGAATTATGGGAAGAGGGACCCGAAAGAGCTGTTTGATGTGTACTGTTTTGCAAAAGAACTGGATGGTACACACACACACACACACACACACACACACACACAAACACACACACACACATGCACACTCACTCACAAAAATACACATCAAAACCTGTGACAGCTTTTGGCTTTACGCTGGTGTTTGCATCATACTCTGCTACAATATTACAGGAGAAGTCCTGCCATATTCTCTTTTCTATTCCAATGAAAGTACAAACAGTGAATTGATCTCGCTCGCAGAGTCACACCATCGTACTGGGTTCCCTCATGAACTTGGGCACTGTGATTTATTTTGAGCCAATCCCACAAACACCATCCTGCTGTTGTGAATACTCACTATTCCAACAAATTTCTTGTAAATCCACGGCTAAAAATAGTTCTCTTCAAATGCACCATTTACCACAGTGCCCATCTGATTTAGAAAATTATCTAGCATGTCATAAAAAATGAACCTTTACATTTAGCTTTTATGCCTTTAGTAGGAATGAATATGTCTGGAGCTCAAAGTCACAGGCAGGGTAACAAAAATATAAAATGTCATCAGCCTTATCCATTAAGCGCAAGGACCATTACCTAATATTTCGTGTGCTTTCAAAGTCTTCATAACCCAGGTGTATCCCTGTTAGAAATCCCACAGGCTTCACCTGCTTCTTGACAAGCTCCCGTCTCATGTCTCCCTCCTCCAGGTGAGGTGTTTCACTCCTCCGTCCCGGGCAGGTTGTCTCTGTCTTCAGCCTCAGACCGCTGCGTGTCCCTCGGGGGTCAGCTGGCCACGGTAGGGCAGCTTTATCTGGCCTGGAGAGCTGGCCTGGACAGCTGCGCCCCAGGCTGGCTGTCTGATGGCAGTGTCCGCTACCCGGTGACCTGGCCTCGCCCGGAGTGTGGAGGGAGCCAGCCGGGAGTCTGCACCGTCACACCCAACAGCACTGCTGACAACACCACAGCGTTATATGATGCTTACTGCTACAGAGGTATTGTGACAACCACGGGTTGCATTTGTTTGCTATTTTTGTTTCTGGAAAAGACAATCAAAAATACAAAGCTAACTAATTATGGACTGTTTAGACAGGAATAAAACATGAATGAATCTAGTTGACTATTGCAATAATCAAAGACATTTCATGAAGGTAATGTAATTGGAGCGTGTAGATCAAAACTGGGCACAAACATGGATGAATACACTGATTTAACTGCCATCTCACTCATAAGAGAAGTGTTGTTGTTGCTCTGGATGCTTTGAGTTCCCTTAATGTAGTAAGAATGAAAATAAATGTCATTGCCAGTGTTGTAGCTATGGCAACACTGATTTCTGATCCACATTATCTACCCCACCGCCATGTATTTGAAATTGCTGGATTGACAGAAGCAGTGGAAGAGAGAGAGAAAAAAGAGGACAGGCTGTCTTAAAGTTAAATATCCAGAAGCTCCCTTTCAGATTTCTGCTAAATTAAAACAGCAAAACTTTGACACAAACTGGATGAAATCCTTCGGCGGCTGCCACAGGAAAAGCAAATCTCTTCGACTTGTTTCCTAGGTAAAGTGAAGAATACTGGCTCCATCTCTCAGATCTACACCTCCCTGTGGAAGCCCTGGAGCTACCTCACAGGCTCAAGTGATGCCGACTCCACAGGGACAGACAAGCCCGACCTGACTACACAGCAAACCTTCACTACCAGAGGTTTTACATTTGTCTTCGATTTGCAGATCTGTAGCAGCACGAAGCAGCTGATTAATCAGAATCAAACATTTAGTATGTAAATATGGACATAAGAATGCACATAACTTTACATAAATACACCCATGCAGGGTCCTCAGATGCTTCACCTTCCAACTGGACGGGGTTGGTTGACCTTGAAGAGGAGGCCGCTCTTCACAACGCTGATGCTTGTGAGTCTGACTGCTGATATTGATGCCTGTGGGAAACGATTGTGTGGATACTGTGGATTATTACTCACCTGTTTGTCTCCTCAGCCACAGACCCCTGGTCTTCAGAGTCCTCAGGGTCCTATCTGACCCTCCAGCTAATCCCAGGACAGAGCTCCTTAGACTGGGGAGAGCTGCTGGAGCCTGGACCCGATTCGGAGGAGTTTCTCCGACCCCCAGTTCACCCAACTCCTGCTGAGAAGAAGGTCAGTCTGGTTTTCAGCTTTTGTCATAAGGTTTGAAATACTGAATCTACTAAGTTTCTGTCCATCAACTCATTATTTCAGGTGATTTCAAAGATTGTCAAGTCCATTTGGAAGCCTTGGAACTACCTGGTGGGGACTGGAGATGAGGAGGGAACCCGAGCACCGAACGGACAGGCAGGGGAAGAGGACACAGCCACTGCAAAGACTGAGCCATCCAACACATCATCACCAGGTGTGTGGATTATGATGTGTGTGTGTGTGTAATTTTCTCAGTCTGTGATGTTGGGGAAACATCAACTGAGCAACACAACAGGATGGTACATTCATTAGAGAACAAGCCCCTGGAATGTAGTTCATTAGAGAAGCACCGGGGTATACAAGGGGAAAAAAGCAGTGTAGCCTTTGGTGCCCTTGCATCCGGCTGGGAGTCAAACTAAAGCCACGCTGACCTTTCTGTGTAGCTCAGGCTGCCTCTCCTGTTCGGTCACTAATGAGCTGATTGACACCAAGTGTGACAGTGAACGAGCTCCAGCTGTTGGCAGTTGCTTTCCAGACACTGGGATTCAGTCTGAATGGTTAAAAGTGTTTGATCTTTAAACTTTTACTTGTACGAAGAGGCTTTGAAAAATGTTACAAGATTAAGTAATATCAGTGTCCATTTATAAGAAATTGGAAATTGGAAATGTTAGAAAAAAATGCATTATTAATCAGTACCGAATGACATTCTATGTGTGCTGCACAGCCACTAATCTACTGTGTAAGCATTAGTCAGTGTCTATAAAATAAATTAAAACTATATTTAAGTTCTCAAACTGCTCTAATCAAACAGAACAAAATCAGATAAAAATCAAACAGGATCATTTCTGACCAATTCTGACATGGTTAGCATGAATGATGGAGACAGCGCACTGTTTATAGATTAGTGGCTTTATGGAGCAGAAATTTGCTTAACTTCAGTCCACCCTCAACAGACTATAAGTAGCAATGCTGAAGAAAACAACACTAACACAATAACTCAAACAGAGAGCTGCATTTCTCTGGGTGAAGACCCCACAAACTCTCCTCTTAAGATCTCAGCCGACCAGGCTGAGGACAGTGAAAATAGTCTGTTTTTTGTGTTGCTATTGATGTTTTAGGTTTTTTTTTTTCTTTGTCTTTTCCCCCTTCTCACTGCGCTTGTTTTGGGCAGTGCTTGGTTGGTTCTGAGCAGAATTGCTGCTCATTTCCTTTTTTCTTATTTAATCGTACAAATATAAACGCTCAGTTACAATGTTTACTCTTTTTATTTTTCCCCCAATGATATTCCGCTACTTTCAACAAACGGTGGTTTGATCACACTGACGCTGTTAGTCGGCTGGAGGAGGGGAGGGTTGTAGAGAACGAGCATCGTGACGGCAGCGGGATGGACAGGCCTGCAGCTGCTGTGTTATTCTCTCTCAGGCAGAGGAGGGATGCCTCTTGGCCTCACTCATCACTTCATGCCACTGAATGGCAGTTATTTGTTCTTGTTCTTGAAGGGTTCTGTTTTGTATTGAGATTTGATCCATTGTTTGGGGATGGAGCCTCGCACAACAAACGACAGATAAATTTGTGTGTTTTCCGTTTTACTGTGTGGGCATTGTGCTCCGGCCCTCGTGTATGTGATTACTAGATGCTGCTGCTGCTGCTGCTGCTGCCCTTTCATTTATCTGTGTCGTGCTAATAACCACCTATCAGTTTCCACATGTTGTACAAAGTGTGAAAAACATACCTTGAAATTCTTGCACTTAATGTGAAGGACATTAACCACATCATCAAATGCCAGAAAATCTTTTCTTTGAGACAGAGAAATGTCAGATAGCGTTTCTCCAAGAAACCCACCTTTCAGACCTGGAACATATTAAAGTAAAGAGGTGGGATGTGTGGACCAGATGTTTTAACCACTACATAACTCAAAAATCAGTTATGAAACTATAAAAGAAAAAGGAGAGTTGCTGTGTACTTTTATCTTGCTACCTGTATGGTGAACTTCTTATCCTTGAATGCTCCAAACTATATATGAAGTCTCCTTTGTCCCACAGCTTCCCACAGTCATATTTGGCTACATTTTCCTCTCCATACACAAGGTGACTTTAACTGTACGCCTAACTGTCCCCAAAAGAAGCATGACTTTCTCAAATCAGCTGATATGATTAGAATTAGTTTATAAGACAAAGTGCCCGACTCCATCTGATGAGCAAAAAGTGGATCCATGGAAACTAATTAGCAAGGAAGAAGTCTCAGAACTCATTCGTACTCTCAAGGGAGTACCTCCCCCCTGGTAAGCCCCCTCACAGATATGCATTCAGATTCCTTTAGCCGTCTCCCCCCTACTTCAAACCTCACCCACATCCCTGTTATTTTGAAGAAAGATAAACCTCCTGACCTGTGTGGCTCCTACAGACCTATCATTTGAATCTGACAGCAAGCTGCTCTCAGAACTTCTTGCCAGGCAGCTGGATAATTTACTCTTTTAAACTCAGACCAGACAGGATTTGTTCACGGACATTCCTCAACCAGCAACATGAGCATTGTGCAGTTTACTACTTGGAAGAAACAGAAGGCCGCCACTGGCTGTCTCCTCAGATGCTCTGAAGGCCTTGGGTATAGGGTCAAGTGGAGCTATCTGTTTGACGTACGGGAGAGACTTGGGTTTGGGGGAGGGGTTGTCCTTTAAAATCATATATCACTCACCAACAGCTTGTGTCATAACAAATGGTCCAGGTCTTACTTTTTCTTTTTTTGCATTTTTTAATTAAATTAAAAAAGACCTAGAGCGATGGCGTGACCTTCCATTGTCCTTCACTGGTGGAATCAGTCTCATTAAGATGAATATTCTCCCTTGACTTTTATATCCCCTGCAGATTCGCCCCCTGAAATTACAGAGGAAATTCAACTAGGACTTAGAAAAAGGCATTTTCTAATTTTATTTGGCCTAGACAGAGGAGTAATATACTTACAACTACCTACAGATATGGATGAACTTTCTATGCCTAATTTTGTATCTTGGAACTTGGGCCGGTCATGCATGCCACTTCTGGCTTTGGTTACATATATATCTGAAGAGAGAGATTTGTATTGATTCCTGGGTATCAGAGTCTGGTATGATATAACAAAATATCTAGGACGGAAAAATGTGAAATCTCCACTGTCTCCTAATATCTAAAATCCTGACTTTCCTGCCTTCTCTTCATGTGTTCTCTAACAAGGGGATTCATGCACTTGGTGACTTATTTAAAGTTAATGCTCTGCTGTCCTTCCAGCTGTTAACTCCTCTTCTGAGAGATTTACCTTGAAGAGCCAAAACATTTTATATCATCATTTTATTCACTTCTCGGTTCCTTTGACATATGAGTTGGCAAACGCGTCTCATAAATGACAAAGAGATATAGGTACTGAATATATTGGAAATTATTGGAAAGCGGCTATAGACTTGATCTGATCCACGTGTACATGAAAGAGCCTAAGGGAGATTCAGCATCAGTAGATTCTTCACACTCTTGTTACCGTGCACAAAATAAATCCCTCTCTTTCTCCTCTGCCATTCTAATATGGGGATGAATTTCCATTTCTTCTTGGGGTGTAAACTATTTTCCAGATTCTGGGCATCTATTTCCAATGTAATTAGTGGAACATTTAACATAAAAATGAAAAAAAAAAAAAAACTTTTTTTTTTTCCTCTCAGACCTTTCCACCAGGGAATTGCACTTCCATACATCACACTACAACCTTCTTGAGAAGCTCACTTTAATTGCACGAAAGTGCGTCTTGCACAATTGGATCAAAGACTCCCCGCCAAGTGTCACCCTCTGGTACAGGGACATTTTTAACACCCTCCCCCCTTAAAGATTACAGGCTGTCTGAAAAGGAAAAGACGAGCTGTTCCTCAAGGTTTGGTCTCCTTTTCTAGATTATTTACCCGCAGACCTGAAGAAACCCCACCCTAAACTCACAGAGGACTGCAAACAATGGGCTATTTTCATCAATGAACATACTTGTTTGGTATCTGTTTAGGTTGAATACTGTGACTTTTTTTTATTTAATCTTATTCAATTATTTCTCTTGGGGGGTGGAGGGGGGGTGCACAGCTCTCTATCATGTGCTGTTCCATGTTTAAACTCAGTTGAAAGTATGTAAAAATTCAAATAAAATAAAATGTAACACAAAGCTTGCTTTTGTGTTACATTAGACAGCCTTTATAAAGCTTGCTCTTCAGCTTTATAAAGGCCATTTGCAGATTTGCTTTTGTAATTCTCATTTCCCCACAAGCATTTAGAAAGTAACTTACCAAAAGGAGAGACTTTTAAATTCTTTCATCTAACAGCGCTTCAGATGAAGTGTTTGTATAATTCTTCACAAGCTCTTGAATCCATTCTTTAAAATTTATGAGGCCACATAACAAAAATATGTTGTTTATTTCTATATTCATAATTGTATAAACATGTATACAGTGCGACAGCCATACCAGAATCTTTATATTACTGATTGAGTGGAAGCTAAACCTGGAGAGAGGAGAGGAAGCTCTGAAGCTTCTCTGCTTAGCATTTTGAGAGTTCAGCCAGCTCCTGTCTTGGCTGCAACTTAGGCATGTTTGGTTAGATTCACTCATTTAGGCACCTTTCCAATCAAAATGCAGGTTTTTTCTGACTCTACCAGGCTCTCAATCAAATGGAAACCCTCATCGTTGAGTGGTTTAAACCACAGCTGAACCTATTTTGCTGTACAAATAGACCCATTTTAAGAAATATATTTTAATGGAGTGCTTACATGGAGCATCCAGAACCGAAAACAGGAGTAGCCTGCTTGTTTCCGTGACTGTGGCTGCTCTGTGCCACGCAGAGAAATCATGTCTCCAAATGTCTCTCTTGAGCTACATGCCCATTATCAACACTGAGGCACAGGCATCGTGGGATGAAAACATCAGTTTTCTTTCACACATGAAGGCAGGCAGACGATGGAGAAAGACTGAAAACAAACTCATCAACCTGTATTTCCCACTACTCCAGGGGGCCTTCGGCTTTACAGGTCTTTATGTGCTGGCTGTGGAAGAAAGCCGTTTTCAAATGGCAGGCATCCCCGCTCGCTGTTCGTTGAAACTGTGTTACAGAGTTGTTGATTCAATTCTGAGGCAATTTGTGAGACTGTGGTGGTCCTTAGTTTCATTGTGTTTAGCCTGATTTTGTGTGTGTGTGTGTGTGTGTGTGTGTGTGTGTGTGTGTGTGTTGGTCCAGAGGGGTTTTAGACCTTCACTCATACGTTTATTGTCTTCATTTAGTTTAATGAAAAGTGGTTTCAGTTTTAAAGTTTTAAAGTTTTAAACATGATAATGACATGAAACAATCTCTTTAAATGTCATCAGTAATAGAAACATATCTGTGAACGAGCTCAGATAAGACTTCGCCTGTTCTTGCCATATATTCTCATACATTTTGAACATTTTATTTTAGACACATTATTTAATCTTGCCTTGACAATTCAGCACTACATTCATTTATTTTGGGTGTAATTACTGTGAACGGCACCAGCCAGGGCCGGAGGCATTATATTTTCAGGTTGTCCGTCCATACGAACGTACGTACATCCCATTCTTGTGAACGTTATAAATCTCTGTAACACCTTGAAGGAATCTCTTCAAATTTGCTACAAACATTCATTTGGACTCAAGCATAAACTAATTAGAATTTGGTGGTTAAAGGTCAAAGGTCAAGGTCACAGTGACCTGAATGCAATATCTCAATATCTGTCCACTGGCACTCAAGGATGAACTGATTAGATTTTGGTGTTCAAAGGTGTGTGTCACTGTGACCGGACAAAACACTTTTTTTAGCCATATCTTGAAACTTCACACAGCAATTAAGATAAAATTTCACACAAATGGTTAATACTTAATATAACTCTGGACAAACAAGGATGTAATCTGCAAGGAGTCTGAGTGGGGGAGGCAGACACACAAGGCACTAATTCCAGTCTTTTGTTGTGATTATAACTCAGATGTGTACATGAGTGGCTGGTGTTCAAGTCAGAACCTGGTAATAACCTTAACTCTGATATGACATGAACACGGTGTAATGTTCATTTGAAAGCTCACACTTAAATTCAGTGTTGAATGTTAAACCTTTCAAACAAACAATTCCAACTGTCTAACTGTCTTTGTAAACGTAATGACATGGATTTCATTAGTTCATCCATCCCCTACACACAGCGTTCTCTGGCTATATTTATCCCAGCAGTGTTTGACAGTAATGTTTAACATACTGTAGAGGGAAATGTTCAGCTTTATTCCAACCTTTCCTTTAAACGCTTGTCTTTGCGGTGTCCACAGAGCTTTTCTTGCAAGTGCTGATAATATTGAAGTGTAGACAGTGCTGGTGCAGTGGTAGAAGAAACATAACTGATGAGTAGCTCATACAGCTTTGAAGCATTTGTTTTTCCTCTCTTGGCAAGACATAGAGAATCCATAAGATGATTCTCACTTTGTTCGTCACTCTTGGCTTTGTCTTTTGCACGTTTCCCTCTGTCTGCCATAATTGCACGCCTGACTTTCCTTGCTCTTTTCTTTTTCTTTGCTTTGCACCCTCCGCAGGTTTGCTTTCTTGGGGAAGTTCATGGTTCAGCAGTACCCCAGAGGAGAACGCTTCATCAGCCAGTGAAGACTCACCCACTCGTCTGGCATCTACTTTGGCCGCCTCCGGTATTCCTACGACTACAGAGAGCACCAAGAGCTGGGAGAGTTCAGAGACGCACACTTTCACCGCCTCCAGCTCTGCACCTGAAATTACCGCATCCAGCGGGGATACCTGGGTCCGTGTTGAAGCAGAGACCACAACCCAGCCGGGTGAGAAGAGGGAGGAGACAGTGACCTCCAGAGCAAGCGGAAGAGGAGGCAGAGGAAGGGGGAAGAAGAACAGAGGGGAGGACAGGAGCAGAGGAGAAGAGAGGGGGAGAGGAGAGGAGAAGGGGAAAGGAGAAGATGAGGGGAGCGGAGAAATCACCGGAGCAGAGGCAAAAGGGGAAATACAAGTCTCACGACGACCGGTTGGAACAAGTAAACCGAGAGAAAGATCCAGAGAAAGATCTAGAGAAAGGGGTCACAGGAAAGGACAGTCCACTACCACCACCACCACTGCCACTACCACCGCCAGTCCTCCAGAGCCCACAGTGATGACCACTCCTGGGTCAGAAAGCGCTGACTTTTCTACGTCTAAATCCCCGTCCGCTTTACCAGCAGAAACCCCGTCCCCGTCGATCTCACTAGACCCATATCAAACACTGTCCTCATCTCCATCGCCATCAACCTCACCATCCCCGTCCATCTCAGCGTTTATGTCCTTTTCTCAATCATCGCCATCTCAGTCCCCGTCTCTTTCCTTTTCCTCCTCCCCCTCTCCATCCACTGATGCACCATTGTCGACCTCCCAGACCCCATCCCTCTCACCCTCGCCAGCATCACCCTCTTCCCAGTCCTCAACTCAAATGGTTGGATCAGGAGACCCATCTCCATCTCCTCTCTCAGAGAACCAGGACAGCGCCACCAACCCCCTAACATCACTTCATTGGGTCCCAGTGGAGAAAGTGAGTCACAACAGCTCTCTGGATTATCCTCCATTACTGTCGGGGCCCTCGGATGAGGAGGAGCCGGCTTGGTCTCACGCTGTGGGCTCAGGGGCCCTGTTACCTGGCAACATGGATGAGGAGAGCAGCAGAGGATCAAACATCAGTACCATAACTCTGGGCCAAACGAGTAAGAACTGTTTATCTGTTTTAAGATGTTGAACACTGATCACTATTTTAATTTGATAGTCTTTAAGGATAATTCTGATTTATTAATTACAACTTGAGTTTTATTTTTTTGTATTTTGGCAATAATTTCTGGCAGGAATAAAAACAATTTAATCGCTGACAACTGTGGATACGGCAATGTAATTTAAAAAAGCAGGTCAATAAAACACAACAGTCAGATTAATCAAATTTATCTGCAAGAGAAAACACAGACAAAGTGTAAAACAATTACCCAAACTGCCTGTTTCCATCTCTGTTTGCTCACTGCAGTTATACATGCGCAGAGTGTTTGCGATGCTTTGCTGCGAATGCTACTGATATTTTGGGTGCGCTCACTTTCTCACTCTTCTGAATTAAGTGGTTCAGACATTCTGGCAAAACTATCACCTTGTTTATAACCAGTGCAGTAACACTTTACTTACCAATGCATTACACCTCTGTGGTGACCGTTTGTCAGTAACCGGTAGTGTAGGGATACAGTTTTTTACATATCTAATCCAGTAGTACGCTGACATTTTATGGAGGTCTCATTTTGTGCTGTCTGATAGTGCGTTCAGTGGATGGAGCTGTCCGTGAGGCGCCTCAGTGGCCATGAGTTCAGTTCTGACCTGTGGCATTTTGCTGTAAATCGTCCCCTCTCTCTCTCCCTGACTTTCCTGTCAATCTCTCACTGTACTATCGGAATAAAGGTAAAAATGCCCAAAAATATAACTTGGAACAAAATAAAAGAAGAGCTGTCTGTTACACATTAGCTTGGCACAGGGACCGGAGTTGATGGGCGGTGGTTAGCCTCTATCTAAAGAAGAGAAATGCTACTCCAAAATTGTCTTGCTGTCTTGCTCACAGTAGCCCACTTTGAGACATTACCTGGCTTTGTTCATAGTGAATAGGTGTGTGAACCTGCTTGTGGTAATTGGAGCTAAGAAAGCATTAGCTGTGGATGGATAGGCTGGCTACTTATTACATGATAATGTCTTGTTTTCTATTCTTACATGTGTTAAATACAAAATGTGTGATGTGTGGGTGTGGAGGCTTTAAAGGCACCTTGGACAGAGCTGAACTGAGTGATGAAATGTAGCAAGCGATGTGACTAACCCTTGCTGTGCAATCTCAGGAATGACTTTGCTAACACTGTTATTATAAAGAAACGATAAAAATAAGATCCTGGTTGTAAAAGAACAGAATTGTTCTGTAAGACGGCCTTTTCATTTCCCCTTCCCCTGACCTCTCCACTGGTTTATTTATTCAAAACATTCAGTGTGTATTCCCTGGCTACATACCTTTTATTCCCATCACAAGCAGAGATCACACCCCTGCCACCATACACAGTCTGTCCATTAAGTCTGCAGCACCGTATATCTCAGTGAAGCCCCTGGCTGGCCACCTGGTTTACTACTTATTTCCCGCTTGATAATGAGAGCGCATGCAGGAAACATCTTATCACCCGGCATTTGAAAGCCCCACGGACATCATGCTATCACACATTTCTATGGTGATTTATTTTGCGCCCTTTGAAAGCGGCTCATGTCTGCAGCAGGCGTGGCTGAGCTGCCTGCTCGGGGGGATCTGCAGATGGAAATCAGCTGTAAACTGTATCGACAAGAAGCCGAGGGTAACCATCTGGACTGCTGGTGTACAGTATGAGGGTTGATTGATTGACTGAGAGACCCTGGAGTCATGCAGGCAGAAGGCCATAAACACACAAACACACTGATATCTTTGCTGCACAAACAGAGGAGGTGGATGGATACGCTTGCAGAGAGATTGGACCAGAGTAATGGCTTTCAGCGTACATCTGTCTCACTCACGTGTGCACACTCCCAGCTCCTGCTCAGTCCCCTGTGGTTGGGTTTCATGGTGGTGGTCAGTGTTTGCTCTCCTGACTGGATCACGCAGCACTTCATCAGTTAGTTCAATCAATGAGAGAGGAGAGAAAAAAGGGGCCTCAGGTTGGATTCAAGGACTTTCAGCAGCGAAGCACATTGCACTAAAACGTGGACACACACAAGCACAGATACACATGGATTCACGCTCAGAGCACAAAGACGCAGTCATCCATCAAGTTTCTTTCTCCTGTTTGATTTATTTAAACTGATTTTTCTTCATTTTCCTGTAACATTTAAATTGCAGATAGTTTCTTTGTTTTCACCTTCCTCTTCGCGCTCTCCTGCCTTCACAGAAATGCCAACGATGTCTTTAAACTCCTTCTCCAAAAATCATATTTCCAAAGTAAACCGTGTTTCCACTGCAGTACCTGTGATTACTCATAGCAAAGGCTAGGTGTGATGTGTAGATTAATGCTTTGAGGTTTCCCAGTGCTGCTGCTGCAAAGTATCATCCCCTAACCGTCCTATCTCTGTAAACTTATTAGTTGGGTTTTGCTGTTGCCAGCTTGTTGTTGTTGTTTGTGCCGGTGGTGTCAGCTGCTGTGCGGAGCGAGGGACAGTCGGCCTCCTTCTACCTACTATTGATTTTTCTGCACCACTCGCTTTAATGAATGGCCAATTGCACAAGGTTTATTTTTCACACTTACACACACACACACACACACACACACACACACACACATACATACTGTCGTAAATCTGCTTGTCATAACAGTTTATTTGTCAAGGCGTGCCATGACCTTGACTGATGCAGAGGGTGCAAGTCCACGTTGGACCAGACTGCTGTACATTAAATGAAATGCATGGCTGGTTTTAGCACCTGACTTCAGCAGAATTCAAACCATGTGCACAGAGGTTTACTTTGCAAAATTTATCATAAATCTATAGAGTTAAAGTTATTGAGAAATCTCGCTCTGTACCAGAGTCCTTGATTGAAAACTCTCTATCATTTTTTTTCTTTCTTTTTTTTATTTATTTAAGCCCTGAACATTTATTTTGTCCAATACAGCAGCCGGCATGATGATAATTCAGAGGATGTGAGCTTGAGATGTCTGCTTCTGGTTAGTTATTGACCAGGATCAGCTTCAGGGCTAATCATAGCCAAGGTATTGATTTTCGCTCATCGTGCCGTGTAAACACAAACACACACACACACACACACACACACACACACACACAGTGTCAACCTGCTCCAACCAACACCACCTCCTCCTAAGCAGTCCTCAGTGTCAGAGAGAGAGAGATCTGGCAGAACAAAGACTCCCACAGCCGAGCTTTTGCGGACAGGATGAACGAGTGGTGGTTTTCAAAGACCTTAAGTTGCTATAATGAGCGGCTCAGGGGAGAAACACGTGGTGGTGTATCAATTGATATGGAAATGTGTAATTGTGGAAGGAGACCACACACACGCACACATTTTGGGGGTGAATAGCGAGGCCGAGGTGCTCAGCGGGAGGTCTGCTCATTTCTGTTGAGGATGGCTAATGTCTGAAGTTCTCACGCTGCCCACTACGCTCGGTGGAGTGAGCCAAGGCTTGCTTTCCATATGGTAACCATGACAACTGTGGCTGTGAGTGGATGGCGAGGTTGAGGCTCTGTGGCTTCTGATCCCTTTGAAAAGAGACAGAGTGTGAAATGGATATGTGTGTGTGTGTGTGTGTGTGTGTGTGTGTGTGTGTGTGTGTGTGTATGTGTGTGTGTGTGTGTGTTTGTGTGTGTTTGTTGTAACCGCTGGTTTTAGCTGAACTGCAATGATGGAAAATTAGGATGGCATGTGTTTTTTTTTCTGAGTCATACATTGATTTTTATTTTTATCCAGAGCAGTGCTGAGGGGAATTGCGTTGAAGCCATCTGACTTTAAAGGATCACCACGGAAAGAAATAAATGGAGCTTTACTCAGTCTGTAGAGCTTAAACGCACGTGTTGTATCCCTTCCCAAATAAATCACATTTACAAAAAAAACTAACAAAAACATTCTCCTTTACATTATCACTAATTAACTCCCTTTTTTTGAATCCCTAAATCCACCCCCCCCACACACACACATACACACACACACACACACTCACACACACACACCCCCCGTCCGTCTGTCTCTTTTAGTGGAGGTGGAGCCCTGCGTGACAAACCCGTGTCTGCATGGAGGAAAGTGCCTTCCTCAGGGAACGGGCTACAGCTGCTACTGCCCACAAGGATACACCGGGGAGAACTGTGAGATTGGTGAGTTATGCTCAAACACACACACACACACACACACTCGCAAACATATCCCACACAAACACACACACCGGCATAATGAAGCCAGCTCTGGTCTGTACATATTGGCCTAAGGCTCTTCAACGGCCTGTTGGCAGGTCAGAGGCTGAGCTGTCCGTCACAGTGAGAGAGGAGTTTGACTAGATACTAGGGTCAAAGGTTAGGATGAGACTGTCAGAGAAGGGTGATGGTAATTGTCCCTCAAGGTCGTAGCCATGGTAGCTTTCAATGGCAACGTTTTCTTCTCACAAATAACACTCCTGGCTAAAGTAGTGCCATGTAGCCAAGATGCTGATTGCATGTACAAATGGATCTATCTCTGTGATACTGTGCCAGCGCTCAACGATTCTCTAACTTGCTGTTACACCCAAAGACATTATTACAGTCACTTGAATTTTTAAGCTGATTTGATTTCTTGTCCCGAACGTGAAGGTTTTGGAATCATGTCAAAGCCTAGCTGAGTTTCATCATGGCTGAAAAAAGAAGAAAGAAAAATCATTTTATGGCAGAAATCCCAGATTCAAATCAGCACCAACAAACAAATCAACACCCTGAATTTCATGGAAATCCATCCATAGGATTTTATGAAACTAAGAAACAAAGAGCGGAGCAAACATAACCTTCTTGGTGGAAGTACCTAAAGGTTATTTGTAATTATACCCTCAAAAATTCACACATAGATTGGACATACTTAATTACAGGAAGGACCAGGTCAGGATCGCCTGCATGAAGCGTGCGACAGTAACTAGATTCAAAATCTTCCTGATCAATCCTTTGTTTACATGGAATTTTCCTCTCACTCTGAACCGCCTGTTATCTTTGGCAATGACAAGATTGGGCAAGAATTATACTTGCGGAGGTGTCACTGTATTTATGGTGCAGTGGTATCAGAGAGCCAGATGTGTTTCTTTTTTTTCTTCAAGGTTAAAATATACACCCACAGTCAGCCACGTAGCTGCAACTCCAAATCTGACGCTCACAAAGCTCCAGCCACAGCAGGCGTCACGCTGTGTCCCAAATCCATGCTGAACACTGATTCTAAGCAGGTTTGGAGAAGCTGACAAAATAAATGTACTCAAAGCAAACAGCGTGCATTCAAAATATTGTCCATTTCTGAGTGTGCTGTTGAAGGAAACTATTACTTACTAAACCACAATGCAAAGCAGAAAGGAAATGAAGGGGCTGCTCACAGTTGAAAAGATAAACCATGGATGGTGGATGCCTCATCGTCCCTACTGGTTCTTATTGATATCTTTCATACTTTGCTATGACTGTGAAACAGGTAGTAAGATGACTCAAAAAGCCTCAAAAGTTCTTCGGGGCGCCTCGGTGGCTCACCTGGTAGAGCACGTCTGACCCCGTGGCCCTTTGCTGCACGTCACTCCCCCTCTCTCCCGGACTTTCCTGTCTCTCTGTCACTGCACCAATCGAAATAAAGGCAAAAATGCCCCCAAAAAAAGCAAACTCTGGTTGCATCAGACATTGTTGGCCATGTTGGAAATCAATGATGAGTACCACATTGTATCAGGTTTACAAGATTTTTTGCATCATTGTGATGAACACATTGTTTTTTCAGGTAATTATTAATTTAATTCACAGTCAAATATATTCTATAAAGGTTCCTCAATCAAGTTTGCACAATTGTATTATAACATAATACTGCAAATATGTATTGTGTATATTGATATTGAGATAGAGGATTCTGTGCATCCACTTTTACTTCCCATTTCTTGAACTAAACTGGTTCCCAAATATAGTTGTGTTTTAGAAGAGAGCTTCGCTGTAGCTGATCCCCTTTGTCCCGCAGCAGGTAGAACTACCTCTGCAGAGGTTCTGTGACACTGTGACAGAGGTACAGTATATATCTGCCCTAAGGGCCCTAATTTGTTCCTTAACACATGCTCAGCTCGTTAGGCAGCCATTCCTCAAGGAAATGATCGCTTCATGAATAAATGATCCACATTCTGGCTGTGAACACCTTAATATTTACTCGATTTTGTCGGTTGTTCGTGTCATAGAAAGACAGAGGGACGGATGGAGAGACAATCAAAATGACAGCCAGCAGCTGATGCGTGGGTATGCTGGAAGGCTTTGTTATGGATTTGCAGAATTTGCAGTATTATCTCTCGGAGGAGCAGCTTCCCCTCTGCATAATGGATGAGAGGGACTAGAGGAAAAACAAAGAGCTGGATTGATTTTAATAGAAAGAAAAAGTTGGAACTGTGAACTCGCACATCTCAAGGTCATTCAAGGTCATTGATTTTTTTTTTTTTTTTTTTAAGTTAGGATTTTTTTATTATAGAATTAAGAATATGAGGTCCGAGTCAATACCAGTGCTGGTAAAAAAAAAAAAAAAGACAAAAATGTAAAAAAAAAACTTCCACATCACATTGTAGGGAATCCAGCCTCTGCCCTTTTTGACTAAACACACTAATGTGTGATTGTCAGGTGAAGTTTCATTTGCCTAAACTATTTGGAGATTATCTTGCTGGGTTGCACCCACACTGTTTAATTTAATCTCTAATAAATGACAGTCTGAGCTTGGTACAACTATGATTAAAATGACTAATCCTTGATTCATATTATAAATTTTTTGGTACAATTTCACCACACTTTAGTAAGTAGAGAAGTAGATCTAATCCTATATCGTGTTTCTGCCACAGTGTTATTCCTCTCTCATGGTGGTTTGAAGTGATTTGAACCGATGAACCAAGCTGTCAAAGAAGGCTATTTTCTCAATAAAAAAAGTGGCTTTTGAAAAACTTTAAGGCTACTTATGCCTTTAAACTGCTATTTGATCTTACAGACAAACAACATAGTTTGATTGATCACAACTTTGAGCCCGTTACAAGAAAACACATTAGCTCAAATCTACGCTTTCACACTCTGTCTTTCTTCAAAAATAACAGCCTCATTTTCCTCCCTCTGTCATAAAAGAGCTGCCATCTTCATAAACACATAAACAACCCCTGTTGTCAGATTAAAGTTAGATCAAACCTAAAAGTAGTTGATGCCAAAGAAAACATTAAAGTTAGGTTAGGTTACTAAAGCCGAGAAAATTGTATTTTAAAAAAGATTCAAAAACAATCTCATTTAGTATCACACTAGAACACTGCCATATTCACTTCTTTTTTTGACTAGACTGAAAACGAATCCTTATGTAGCCAACCTCACCAGTGTGAAGTATGAAAGTCTTGTGTGAGGCTAAAGGTCATTCTGGTTTGATCCGTCTGACACATTTACAATAGCTCCTCATAGCCACTGACCTTTTTCAGTGTTCAGCTTCCTGCTTGAAACTAAGTAACTGTCGAGATCTGAGGAGATACTCTGAAGTAAGTTTAAACTTTTAAGTAGCTCTCTTTCTGCACTCTCGCTGTGAGTTTTAATAGATTTCTGCAGTCCTGGGGTATATCTGTTATTCTGGGTCCAAAAAACCCCACAGTGTTGAAAGAAGATTACATGCCCTCCATTTACAATGATAAAGTGATGCTTTATTGATCCCTGTAGAGAAATGTTCCTCTCGCCTGCCACAGAGAGGTTAGAGAGCACCGTCAGCTGCAGAGCAGCAGCCCTGGAGCTGGTAGCGTATCTGTTGTTGCTTGAGGACTCTTCAGCAGTGTGGAAGTCTGCCAAAATGGGGGGCCGAGCCCAGACCAAGTTCAGCTCTATCTGCTCACTCGTCCACCAAAATTTATGTCTACACTTTAACAGCTTTAAAGGAAAAGCAATGCAGACTGCCGTTTCTCCCTCATTCAGTCCTTTGTAAAAGGAGACAATGAACAAGAGACAAAATAAGAGATTGGACATACATCAAGTTAAGATCTGTAAACGCATAAAGAAGGATGTAGCAACACTTGAAAGGCTTTTAGAGTGTCTGTGAGAGAATGAGGACAAACAAGGAATGTAAAGGAGATTAGACTGTCTCTATTCTGCTCTCACCCTGTTTGAATTATGACACTATACACACCGACATGGACACCTTACACTGTTTAAACCGGGAGCAATGACCAGCTCTTCTTGTGTCACTTCTTGAACGCCTCCGACTTTTTTACTCCTCTTCATGAACAACATCTCTTCAGCAGAAAACATCTCTTAAGTTTGAACCCTAATGTGATCTCCAACCAAGTCTGTTATCCTCGCTTCTTTCCTCCCAACAGATGTTGACGACTGCCAGTCCGAGCCATGTGAAAACGGAGGCACTTGCATTGACAAGATTGATGCATTCCTCTGCCTCTGCTTGCCCAGCTACGGAGGAGACACATGTGAGAAAGGTGAGAGGAAGAGCACTGCACACACACACACACGACTCCAAGCTATCTGAGGACGATTATCATGCATTACGTTACTGGACTGAACAGCGCCAAGAAATTCAGTACGTTGTTGTATGTGCAACCACAGTGGTGAACTTATTAAGATTCCCGGCTGTCTGACACCAGCAGTAAAAGGTGCTGGTGGAAATAATCCTGATCAGTGTGCAGTGTCTGTTACCGCTATATGTCATAATACAGAATCGCAAGGCTGCATCTCTTTGCAGCTATCAGACAGTGTATCTGTGCGTCATAGGGCTGCAGGGTGATGGATACTGACTGGATCTCCTGCGTGCACAAAAAGCACCAGTTACTATTTGCACATTTTTTTGTTATTTGGTTGGTAGGACTCATCAAAAACACAATTTTATTGTGTTTGCTGTGATTGTAATAGTGTTTTTATGGTTCAAGATTATTGCTGTAACAGTGTTATGTGCTGTTTGTAGATTAAAGGTGCCCTGTGGGGTTTTCTTGTAAACATACAAAAGTGATGTTTACATTCAGTGTTTCTTCCCAAAACGCATTGTGTGTATCCCTGAGGTCATACAAACAAACTTGTTGATTCAATTTTTTTTTTTTTCTCATCAAACATTTGCAACGCAGCTTTTTGGACAAATGCAATGACTAACGCATTTTTTACATCTTTGTTTGTTGGCGTGCTTCTTCCATACTTCATACTTCTGTGCATGTTACTGCCACCACCTGTCAATCAAACAGAATTTCTTGGAAAGAGGGATATAAAAGAGAAGACAATTTATAAAAACAAGCAGAATTAAATTGGTAAACTCACAGAATACAATATCAAGACAATCAAGACAAATAGGTGTTAAGATAATTTTAAAGAGATAGTTTGACATTTTGAAAAATATGCTTATTTGTTTTCTTGCTGAGAGTTGCCAAGATACAATTTGTTAATCTGAGCTTTAGACATGCTGGTAGGTAGATTTGGCACCTTTGGACAAAGCCAGCCGAGCTGTTTCCAAAAAATAAGTAAGTAAATGACAGTGAGAACCAAGGAGGCAGAGAAACAAGCCACAGAAAATATGCAGGCGGATGTGAAGCTGTGTCGCTAAATATAAACCAAACTAAGCTAGCAATGAATTGGCTGAGTGTAAAAACAGTCTGATGCAGGCGCTCAAATATCAAAATAGGCAAATCAGGATCCATGTTACGTTATCAAAGAGGCGTACGGCAGCAACCAACCCACAAGTACTGGCTCGGCAGTCCGTGATACAACAAAAAGGAGGCAGTCTAGTCTCTTGAGCCCATGCAGTATGAACACTAAACACAGAGGCACGAGTCACATGTATGTCCGTGTGGTATGTGGCACTAATCACCCCCCATACCACACCCGCTGATTCATCACCTCACTGGTTTTAGCCACCTCCAGCTCCAGATCTGTCCTCCTTATATATGTGTGTGTGTGTGTGTGTGTGTGTGTGTGTACTGTGCACTAGTTGTAATGAGGATTAATGAATATCTAACCTTTGCAGTTATAAATGAATTCACAGGCCTTGGTGTTATTAATGAATACTAATAGTGCAGAGAGAGGGCCACATGTGCAGTGAATTGAAAACGAGCCTGTATAATTACACTTCATGTATTTAGCCTCTCAGGATGCCAAAGCCATATATTTTAGTCTTTATTTGCCAAATGAGATAGAACGCTCTGCAAAAGAAGCGTACGGTTCCACTGCTTCCTCTCCTCCTATCTTAGACAGACTATTTTGTCTTTTCTCCATGTTCCTGCATTCAGCCACACATTTTTTTTTCATGCCCTTCAAGGAATAATTTTAGCTTCTGTCATTTCCGCTCCTCCTTTCTCTTCATCTTTACAGACATAGAAGGTTGCGAGCATGGTTGGAGGAAGTTCCACGGCCACTGCTACAGGTAGGAATGATGAAAAAAGAAACTGGCAGCACTGGGAAAATAAATGGAGTCACAAAATATTTGCCTGCAACCACAGGTGCCTCGTCTATCTGCATTACTTCTTTATACCCTTGAGTTTTCCCTGACACACTTACCGCAGTGCTCTGTACCAATTAGGCTTGTCTCGCTGCATTATGTATGAAATATGTATTTTCATATCCACTTTCACTGCGTCGTCCCAAAGGTACTTCACCCACAGACACACCTGGGAGGATGCAGAGAAAGACTGCAGAGAGCACAGTGCCCACCTCAGCAGCGTCATCTCTGCTACGGAGCAGGAGTTTATCAATGGTATGTGTGTATTTATTGTTGGTCTGGTATGTAACACAGTTATGCACAAAAACAAAAAAAGGAAACAACTAGAGACATAAATCAAATTAAACATGATGCCTGCACACTCAGAAACTAAAGATATAAAACAGGATAAACAGGATAAAAAAAAATAAACAAAACCTTCTCCATAGTCGTCCTGATTTGTTCATCTACACTATGATGCAGGGAGAGGACAAATGAAAATAGAATACAAATGAAATGATAGAGAAGAAGGTGATGGAATAGACGAGTCAGAAAGGGACAGAGAGTGTGAAGCACAGAGATATACTGTATGCCAGGGAGTGTGTAAGTATGTGTGTTAATTAGGTCAAAGAATCATGTTGTACTGGAATTTTCTTTCCAGGTCTGGGTCATGACAACGCCTGGATCGGACTGAATGACCGCACAGTGGAGGAGGACTTTCAGTGGACTGACGGGAATGATCTGGTTAGTGATCGCCGTTCTGTTGTGCCGCCGACTGCGAATCACCAACTTTAGTTTTAAAGCCCCTGACAACATTCATGATGAAATGAGTTTAAAATACTCAAATAATGTGCATCGTCAGGACAGTGTGGGCGATGTTTGATCTGATTGGACAGACGGCGGTTTGAATCAGATAAAAACACCAATACAGAAAACTGTTCTGACTCTATTTTGCATGCAGAAAGATGCTGTTGCTCATGATAAGAAACTGATCGGGATAATATGTTTTTTATGGTCATTTAAATCTCATTTGTAATTTTACAAATGGCATTTATCTGAAAATACCAGTGTTCATCTTTGCCTGAAGCAAGGGGGAGTAAAGATTGTTGATTTCCACAGTGACAGCCCTGACAAATGAAAGCAGATGCAGCTGAATTGTGCTGTTTGCTGTCGTGCAGGTATATGAGAACTGGAGGGAGAGCCAGCCCGATAACTTCTTCGCAGGCGGCGAGGACTGCGTGGTGACCATTGCCCATGAGGATGGCAAGTGGAACGACGTGCCCTGCAACTACAACCTGCCCTACATCTGCAAGAAAGGCACAGGTACAGCAAGACGGCTGGACTGTACTCGGCAACAAACTAACTATTCCTTTAGCGCAATTAAACACATGCAAACAAACAACAACTTTCTGTCCTTCCCTGCTTGATAAATTGAGGTCCAGCATGACTCACAGCGTAATAATCATTTCATGTGGAGAGAATTTTGCTGTCTTCATACAACTCGGTTCCTTGTGTGTTGACCAGCTGGCTGCCTGTTAGTCATCAGGGCTCATCATCAGTTCTTGTGCTCTGTATGTAGGAAACATTTCTTTATCACAAAGCGTCAGGAGCTGCTCAGACTCTTTTTTCTCCATTAAAGGTCACGGCAGCAGATGCTCTAAAAAGTTAACCACAAACTTAAGTGAAGATTGCGATTCAGTCTCCAACCATGTATTGATTTTTGAAAGCAATATCCACTGGGCTCACTTACATTTTTGTCCACGCAGCAGAACTGTATTTGCAGTTATTACCAATTATTACCTTGTTCACAAATATGATCTGAAATTCCTCTGAGCCGTTTTGCCAGGTTCTCCTAATACCGCTCCTTCCGCCCTCTGTGAGCCACAACTCAGCCGGCCTGAATGTGAAAGCAGTGAGATCATGTGGGATGCAAAGAGAGCGAAAGCCGGGGAGCCGCTGAAGACACAGAGGATGGTCAGGAGGAGTTAGGAAAGGAAGGAGACAGATGGAGGAGGACAGGGAGAAAAGGATAGAGTAGTGTGAGTGTTTGTTTGTCGGGCTGTGGTCTCATGGCTCTGTGGTTTGGCTGTAGTCCCTGTCTACTGCAGAAACCTATTACCTCCCTCTGGCCTCACCACAGTTCAGCTCAGCTATCAGATACAGCAACAATGCTGCCATCTACAGGCAAAACACAGCTTGGTTACTGTGCCTTTAAAATAGATTTGTTTTATATAAATACTAATATGGACTAAGTGGAGGTGGAGACTATTACCATACTTGAAGTCGTGGGCTTTTGGCACCAAATATGACTGATGTGAAATAAATACTGCATGTACACCAACCTTTATCTGTGTTATTTACATGGTTTTAATTGAATTATTTTTGGCAGTGTTGTGTGGGACCCCGCCCACAGTGGAGAACGCCCATTTAATAGGCCGCCGGAGGTCACACTATGACATCCATTCGGTGGTGCGCTACCAGTGCTCTGAAGGCTTCTACCAACGTCACATCCCCACCGCTCGCTGCCGGGCTGATGGGAGCTGGGAGAGACCCAGGATCATCTGCACAAAGTGTGAGTATTCAGGAAAAGGCAAAGGAAAAGTATGAAGCTTTATATTTATTTTTACAGTCCGTTTCAATTATTTAACTCGTAGTATTAGGCTGTCATTGTAAATAATTGATTTGTTTTGGCTTTCCTTGGCAGATATAGCCTAATTTCTCATCTTTATGGGTGAATGGCTAATGGGGAATAATATGATCTCAGTGACTCTGACTGTGGCATGATTGTTGATCAGACAGGCTGGTTTGAGTATTTCACAAACTGCTGATCACCTGGGATGTTACACATAAAAGTGTGTAGAGTTTATACTATTTTGTGAAAAACAAAAAAGAAAGATCCAGTGAGTGACAGCTCTGTGGACGGAAACGCCTCGTTGATGAGAGAGGTCAGAGGAGAATGACCAGACTGGTTGGTGCTGACAGAAAGGCTACAGTAATTCAGATAACCACTCTTTACAACTGTGGTGAGCAGACCAAGCATCTCTGCATGAACAAAGGTCAAAGCCTTGTCAGGTTCCACTCCTGTCAGCCAAGAACAGAAATCTGAGGCTGCAGAGGACACAGACTCCCAAACACTGAAAAACAAATCCAGGCTGCTGTTGTAATGGTGTTTGAATGCCAGTTGTTGCTGACCTATGTTTCCCTTTATGGCCACAGTTTACTGTCAACTAATGGCTACTTCCGACATGATAATGCACCATGTCACAAAGCAAAAGTCATCTCAAACTGGTTTCATGAACATGACAAGTCCAGTGTTCTTCATTGCCCCCCCCCCCCAGAAATTTAAACAGTGTCATAGTTTGTCACTAGATATATTGGTTGTAATTCTAATTCAAAACTAATAGAACAAAAATGTTTTTAGTTATGTGTCTAGGTAAAAAAAAAATACCACAAACCTAGAACCTTCTTGCTGTGAGGCAAGGCCACATCAGCGTCAGCCTTACAATACAAATATAAAGTCCCTTAAAATATGAAAAATATATAATGCAGAAACATACAAAGTAAAGGTAAGTCAATGAGAAGGGCAAACAAAGAGCAAGATATAAAAATATAAGCTGATATGGTGAGCGGAGGACTTAACTCACTGGGTGCAACAAGTGTGAGGAACAGTCACCAAAATCAGAGTTGTGTTGTTTATCTACGGCACTGCAGCACATGTACAACATAAAACAAGATAAACATACGCGGTTCCTTCTCATTTTTTAGCCCGGCGATCACACCGGTACAGACGCCACCACCACAATCAGCACCACGAGCGCCGCAGCCACAGGAGACACGGAGGAGAGGGACACAAGGCCAGAGAGGACGCACACAGCTACTACTGAACCAAATAACACAACGTCTGCGATGCCTAGGTGCTAACTGTGGCCCATAAAGAAAGACAGTAGTTCACATCACTCTCGTTTCCTTTCCCGCTTCTGACCATGCTCTCTGTTTAGCTGACGAATAAGGTTTTCTTACTCTAACATAAAGTATATCTCCATGTCACCGAGTTCGGGTGTTTTGATGCCTCTTTTTTTGTTTTCACTACACTTCCTTTAACCCGAGGTCCATGCGAACACTAACTGTAACACTAACTCTTATTAACATCCTCCCTCCCTAACGTCTCAGTACAGTGAATCCTTCACCTGTCTATGAACTAAAGCCCTCTAGACTGACAGCAGTGTGTGAGCATGTGTGAGCGTGTGCATGTAAGAGAGAGACTTACAGAAGTGCTGAGTCACATTTTTCTTTTTTTTGTAAAAGTTTGCTTGTTCTACATGAAAAATGACTCATCCTAGTATTCTGTTTACAAAGCACAGATGTGATGATGCAAGATAGCATTCAGTCCCTGATAACCCTGAGCTTTTTGTATGTGTACTGTAGGTGTTACTTTTTTCCATAGAGTACCTGAATAGCTGGTTCGTCTTAATCTACTGACATGCTTTTTTTCTGATATTTGCTATGTTTTTGTGTAATGTTACTATTTATTATGAATCATTTGCTAGTGAATATGCTTTCTTTTTTTACTTATACTTCAGAGAGCCGATGTAACATCGTTTTTCTATACCAGTATATAAGTCCAACAATCAATAACAAAATTAATCATGATTGCCTCTAATCTCTGTATTGTAAGTATTGTGGTGTTTGTTATTGGCTGATCCCTGATCAATAGCTGGACCCTGCCCAATTAAATAGACTCCCCTGTTCTCATAAGCACTCTCACCTAATAAATATGTCCCATTGGCATAGTTAGTTTGGATGGGATTATACAATACTTTCGTGAGATAACCACTTGATTGTATCTGAATTGCTGAATACTTTCAATCTTTGCACGGCTATATTTACATGATGGGTAGAATGTCACAATTTTTTTTGTCTTTGGTCCCTTTGATATTTGATCGATCATCCACTTTTTTGGTGTTCTTATGACTTTTTGTCCTGCTGTTGTATTTCATTCTTAATAAAGTGAGAAAAAAAATGAACAACATTCCTGAGTATCCTTCATTTAAGCCAAAAACAAAACAACAAATTTATCTGCTTATATCTTGTAAACGTCTCAACAACTATTAGATTAATCACTGTGAAATTTTGCATAGACCCTCGTGGTCCCCAGAGGATGAAGCCCGATGAATTAGATTATCCCCTGATGTTTCCCATAGCGCCACCAGCAAGTCAATGACGTCCCCTATCAAGTGACACATCTTTATAGTGTGAACTGAAATAATATCGGTGACTTCCCTGACTTTTCATCTAGTGCCATCACACAGAGCCACTAGCAAGGCTTTGTTTCACTGGTGTGTCTGTGCACAGATCCTATAATCCATTCGTCTTTGACAGGAAAGTGCTGTTGTGCTTAGATTGTTTCTATCATGTCACCAGTTTGGTACTCCAGCAGATGAAACTCTTTGCTGCTCACTTTATTTCGCTCTCTACACTCTGGGCAATAGTTTTATCCTGTTTGGTACATGAGCTCATCTTGGTTGTGTCAGTGAGCAGAATACTTGAGGAGAGAGAAGGATGACCCCATGCGATGAGTGAGACATAACAGATTGTGTTTGCCAGAATCAACAGAACCCCCGGTGTGAAAAAAGAGAAGATTTTTCTTATGTCGCAAAGTATAATTAAAGTATGATTTTGATCTGATAAAAAAGCAGTTCAATCACAGGGATGATCATACATCTGTCATAGGCGTCCCCCCCCCCCCATGTTTAATTCATCTCACACCATGGTCCCAGTTTCTCTACACTTCCAGATATAAACTGCACCGTTAACGTGAAATCAACCGAGGACAACGACCTCTGCCTAACAGCAGCTACAGTCCTGTACACACAGCATGAGGGCAACTTTGATTCACCTCAAAAGGCTAAAACAGTTTACGTGATGCACAGCTGGCTGATGCGTCACGTCATCTTTTGTGCGGCTGTTGTGTGTGACAGCTAACCTAAATCCAGGGTTCAATGCTTATCAGTTTGACTACCACAGCGGTTCACTGTACATAGGGCACAATGACATCACCAGGCAGGGACAATATTCACTTCTGAGGAGATCGTCCTATTAAACCAGCAAACCGCTCAGCTGATGAATAAAAGCAGATTTTAACTTTGGATTTCGTGATCGTGAACCTATGGCCTGTTACATGTTGAAAGCACAGAGAGACATAAGCCAACAGACTCAGAGAAACTGCGTCACTTGAGATGACTAGAGCTAAAATGTTAGTTAATAAGTTGATGAGTTCAAGGGCAGAACTATTTTTAAATCATTTTCGGTCAAAAACAGTGTCAGTGAAAAATGGATTGCTGGGACAAAACAGAACAATCTGAAGACATCACACTGGGCTCTAGGAAATAGTGATACACATTTTTTTTTTTTTAATTATTACTCACATTTTATAGACCAAATGATTGATTAATCAATCATTAGTTGCAGCCCCAGTAACAACAAATAGAATCACCAAAGACGGTGCACAGTATCCATCACCAGGTCGACTTTTCTTCTTGAGTAACATCTGCTACCATCTCCCTTATCACATCAACGTAAGTTATTCAGACTTTCAAGATTTTATAAGTATAAGTTCACTGACCCTGTCAATGTTAGATCGGTAAGAACAAACTTTCAGCTGTAGAGCTGCAGAGATTTTGGTCTGGATTTCTGCATAGAAAGATGTAGAATCATGACTTTACGAACTGGGTGTCTGGATGAGTCACCTGAAAGCTGTGCGAGACGATCACAGCCCTCAACTCCATCAACAGCCTTCTTATCAGGGTCCAATAGTCCATGCAGGGAGTGCTGCACGAGGTGACTGATTTTCAAAACAGTTGACTCAAGAGCAGTGTCTTTAGATTTCCTCTGGGTTTTGAGGTTGAAAAATTGTGAGTTTAAAGCAGTTTGTCCACAAAAGATAGTCCACAGAAAACATTCGGCCCATCACAGCGTGAAGTATTCCTCGACAGCCGGCAGCTGGTGTGTGGTTTAGTTTTTCTTCTTCTCGTCGTTGGTCTGTCCCTTGGGAACAGGATTCATAAAATAAGCAGGGTTAGTGCGGCAGCGCAGGGCCAGCAGAGCCGGCGCAGCAGCGAGCAGCACATTGAGGGTGATAACAGGCCACCATTTGTCTGCTGTGACTCGGTATGTGAAGGGAGTGCGGGAGTGCAGAGATGCACCAATATGGCACCACTGGTTCTGGAGAGAACAACAGGAAGTCAACATTAGACTTGTTATGTGGCATTTTGCTTTTTCACGCTATATGAATAACAACGAACACATTATAACCAAAGTTACCTGAGCCATGGCTGCAGCAAAGAAGATGGTCCAGTCTAACATCCAGCTGCACCCGGGTGTTCTCAGACCATAGATGAGGACCGTCAGCAGGGGAAGAGCATAGAACAAATGCACCAGCATCTAGAAGAATTGTGCACAAAAATCAGTTATAGATATACATTAGATTTGCTTTAATCCTGTGCATCTTTCTCCAGACTGACCATAACCCTGGGGAAGCCGACTGGGTCTTTGAGGTACGGCTCGTACTGATAGATGTAGGTGAAACAAGCGTCCAGAGGACAATCCAGCACCACCTGGAACACAGCAGGAGGACAGAGCCGTATTCAAACATGTTACCTGATATCTCAGTGAGTAAGGCAGACATACTGGAAAAAGGCTACAAAAGCTTGCATGTGGTTTTACTCACAAAGCCTCTGAAAACAGAGAAGGCCATCGCTCCCACTAACAGAAGTGAGAGAAGCAGGTCGAGCGGGCGGGACAGCAGACCTTTCTTCTGCTCCTCTGCGATCTAGTCAACACAGACGCATTCTCAGTTAATGTAGGCACTGTCCATTTCTTTATTTTAATACCTTAATAGTGATTAAAGCCAAATTTATATAATGATAGGGACAAAATTGGCTAAGCAAAGGATTGATAGTATCAGCACTACAGCAACTGTTTGAACTGTTTGACAGGCTGTATAGGTATGTATATTTGTTATAAGTTTAAAGTGTTTTATTTTATTTATTTATTTTATGATAAAGCCTATTATTAAATATGTGTTGGCCAAGACAGATCTTTATCACAGTAAAACGCATTAATGTACAAAACAAAAAATCGGTCAATATATCAAATCTCAAATATAGGCTAGTACCTGTGTGAGCCTAAAAAAATACAGCATCATTCGGGCTGTGATATCATCATAAAAGTCAATTAGCACAAATTAGTTGATCCTCTATGGCAGTGGGTCCCAACCTGGGGTTTGGATCCAACACAATGGGTCGTGTCATGAGTCTAAGAGGTCGCAAGATTATCATCAGAGGTGAGGAAACAGGAGAAAAAAATAGTCTAAAAAGGATGGATGGTTGGATGCCACTACTCTACAGATAGGCTATTCAGAATATTGTAAATGTGTCATCAGTGGAAATGTACCTTGTCCGCTGTGACAACCGGCATCTCTCTGGGTCTGCTAAAGAGCAGGGAAGCCGCCCAGAAAGGCGCCAGAAAGAACGGCACATTCCTCCAAAAGGCCGGCCGAATGTTAGACCCGTATTTACCTGCACAAACGAGAACGTCATCAGCAGAAATGGATCTCAAACAACACTCGAAATTAAATACATACACACAATGAAAAGCAGTGCTTGTGTAGGCAGCTCTCACCGATGACCACTCCCGGGATGAGAACAATTTGATGGGCGATGGAGGAGCCCGTCCACAGCAGGCCCAGGCTTCGATAGGACTTCCTGCATGAACAGAAAAGCAACAGGTTTCATTAAGACGAACCCGCTGAACACACAGCAGACAGGCAGAGATGGTGGCGGTGGCGGCGGTGATGCCACAGCTCACCCTCTGAACATGCGGTGGATGATGGTGAGGAAGAGGACAAAGTGAAAGACGCCTTCCCAGTAAGACATCATCACAGCGTAGGCCGAACTCAGATGAGGTTCACCCTGAAGAGATAGCATCATGCAATGACATATAAACACCATCATCAGGAAGTCGTATTTAGGAGAGTGGGAGGAAAGGTTTATCTTACCGCTTTTAGATAGAAGCCCATGAAGCCAGAGATGAAGCCATCCTGCTCTAAAGCATTAGTCAGGCCCACCATGCAGGTGAAGGAAAACTCTGCAAACGCTGAAGAAACATATGCAGGATTTTTATTTATTTTTTATTTTTTTTATTAAACACCTTCTACACCTTTAATTCACTGACAATGTCAAAATATTTGTTTAACTGGTTTTACCATAGAATAAAGGGTCAATTTTATTCTTGTGTGGCACAGTGAGGAGAAGGAGAAGAAGAACCGATCCCAGGACAACCATTCCCATTCCCAGGACAGGCAGAGGTCTGAGGAGTGACAGTGACGGACACAGTGAGAGCTCATTCATCAGTCCACAACCCTGCAAGCATTTAACTACCAGCAACTATTGTGATCATCCATTTGTCGTTTGTCAGTTTTCAAGCAAACAGTCACCAGTTGTAGCTTCTCTGTTGTGAGGATTTGCTGCTTCCCTGTGTCATTTGTGTTAATTCACTGAATACCATCCAATTCTAGACAGTTTGTCAGACAAACCAGACAACATGAAGACGTGTCCTCGTGCTTTTTACCTCTGCTTTCAGAGAGAAATAATCAGCAGATTATTCAAGGATGACAATAATTGTTGGTTGCAGCTCTAATTTTACTAGAATGTACAATCTCCCTCACATCCACACTTTCATCAGAAAAGACAACCCTCACAACAATTTTCTCTAAGGTGTTATTTCCTCCATTATCCTTTTAGAAAAAAAAAAAGATCTAACACTGGATGTTGCACAAAACAGTTTTAAATATCAGTCAAGCCATACAGTGATCAT